>NC_051181.1:123130637-123219926 GCF_013339695.2 Rhipicephalus sanguineus
GGACTTCTTAAAGGGACACTAAAGGCAAATAACAATTTATGTTAGAGTGAAAGCCCAATGTATGACAACTTCTAAAACGGCAATATTATCAACAGCAGTGCCCTACTTACCGAGAAATTAAGCTAAATCTATCACATAACGAGCGCCACGAGTGGGGCATTTTCGAAGTGATCCCGATGACGTAGGGAAGTCGGCCTACAATAAATCACTAGTAATCAAACTAGCAGCAGTAAAAAAAGAACATTCCGAGCATCAAAAGACGTAATAAAATGCTGTTTGTTCGTTTCCGCTTGATTCATGGAAAACAAAACCTCCGTGGCGTTGCCATCGGGAACGGCGCGCGTGGTTCAAAGGTTTCGTTTTCGCCGAGCTGTGCCTCGCCCGTCTCAGTGGTAGTTTCGGGATCGCGTATACTGCCGTGCGTGTTTTGCGCGCTCGTGAAGGTCGCTCTGACAGAAAGTTCGACAAAATGCCGCATGCGTGTGATATTGCCGGATGCCCGAATGGTGCACAACGCCAGTGCTGCAGCAAGGAAACCGGTGTGTCTTTTCACTGGGTGCCGCGGAATGAACCCTTACGCTCGAAGTGGCTTAGTGTCATGCCATTGCGCCAGTGTGCTAAACAGTCAAAGCCTCTGCGCGTGTGCTCGCTGCACTTTCGTACTGAGGATTGCGAGACCAACCGCAACTTGGTGACGGCTTTGAATGTGCCCATCCGAGCAAGTCTTTGCCGCAGCGCCGTTGTTGCTACTGTGGGTCCCGCTACTTCCGCTCGGCTGCTACTAGTGTCGGCGGCCGCGCAGTAAAAGCGGGCAACGTTGGGCATGGAAGCAGTGACGTATGAGAGTCGTATTTTCAGGCGGGAGATCTGAAGCGCGCTAACGCGATGCGGACCACTAAAAACGTGATTTTATTTCAAAATAAGCACTTCCTTGGCACAAAAGCAGCGCTACGAGGTTTCTGGACCGCTATTTCAACAATCAACGTCGACTTAATATTTGCCTTTAGTGTCCCTTTAAGTTGTATCCGACACTAGGTGGTCAAAATTAATATAGAGTACCCCGTTACCGCGTGCTCCATATTCATATCCTGGTTCTGACACGTAAAAGCGAAGGAATTGTTGTTACGATTTTTGGCACTAGGCCGAACCAGAGGTACCCGAAGTGTAGGTATACCGCGCAATGCCTTTCGCAGCCCTGCGTCAATGTGTAGGCAAATGACTTTGCTTGTTGCAGTGACAACGTTGTCCTTGCATGTGTTGGCGACAACGCGTAGTTTCGTGCCGGGCCAGTAAATGCTAGCCAGCGTTTGGACCTGCGTTGCAGAGCTGCGTAATTTGCGCTTCTGCGTTGTTATTTGCGAGCCCACAAATCGCGGGCGAACACGAAAGAAGCGTGACGAAAGAGAAGGGCGGGTAACACGCGGATATCCGTGTATTACGTACTCGTGTCGCGCACCGGATATTACCTTGGGCAGTGCGGAGCGCGCATCGCGCTCACCTTGTCGACGCCGCTGCGCGATATTGAAATGAGCGCTACGCCGCGGCGTCGGTTCGTTGCCGGCAGTAATTGCAAGCGTCCTGCGTTACTGCACTAATTGGCCCTGTTTGGGTAAACACACACACACACACACACACACACACACACATTGTACTGCCTGATATATGGTATCCATCCCTTCTTCCCCTCTTGAGAGAGTTGGTACAGAAGCATGCGCGTACTCTGTGGGGTTAAAGAATGTTATTTTTTTTTTACTTTTTTTCTTTTTTTTTAATTTAAGATGTGTTTGATCGGCCGCGTTGCCCGGAAAAAGGCTGGCTGGTGCGAGTAGGCTGGAATAGATGTGGTGGAGGCGGGGAATGGTGTGGATTTACGCAGCAATCACTTTAGAGGCTATATACCTCTATACTCACCATACATTTCGCGGTCTTGGTTTCGTTCGAACAACGCATTCCTCAATTACGTCGAATCGTCTGGGGTTTGTTCCGTAACCTAAATGATTAATTTGACGCGCTTGTTTACTTTTACCGTTGCGGCTATAATTTAAACCCGGAAACTGGACTCGCTGTGCGTCTGTCTGTCTGCTTGTACCGTTACACCGTCATCGTCATCATGGGAATATTCCCTCGGCTTCAACGTTTCGCCGCGAAGCACGAATGAAGATAAACAAAGCCTTGCACGACGAACTCCGCCACTTTTGAAACTGCGTTCCCTGGGGCTGTGAACAGTTTGTAGCTGGACGCGATGACCACTTCGCTGTGTCGTGCAGTTTTGGTGCTGTTTAATTCGGACGTTAATTAACCACGACAGCTCGATCGCCTTGCTTACTTGCTCCCTGATACATTACAAATCACTCAGTCGCTTAGTAAAAATGAGTAAATAAGTTTATAATTCCGCTTGTTGTTATGAACGAAAGAGGGGAGTATTAAGGGCTCATTTCATTGTTTGACGCAACGTTAATGAATAGCAACAGGTAATGTTGTTATTGTGCTAATTTGCGGATCATGGCTTCGTATGTTCGCGTCACGCGTTTACGGGGCGTGGAATTTATAGCAACCTTTAGCGTAGCAAAGCGACAAAGGGAAGACGACAGGACGCAGCGCTACTCTCAACTGACGTCATTTTGTTGCGTCCCACACCTTTTATATGTCTGTCATGTTTGTTGCGTTAAAAGTTACCGCGGATAAGCATCAACTAGCCCGTCAACGCATTGGGATTTATATGTTTACTTAGCAGAGCGTATGGGGGCCTGCTCGTTCGGGCAGGAAACCTGTGCTGCAGCGAAGGCCCCTTAACACTGTAACCGCGACACCGCTGTATGTCCGAACGTGACTAACAGTCTGTGGTCGTTTCCTTCTTTATGGAGTACTTAGCTGCAGCGTTTCGCGTTATTATCCCTCTGATGTTGCGAAATCTTGCGCGTATGCCGATGCAAGTCTTGTGACGAACGGTTTATCTAACATGCCTCCCCACCTCGCCCGGCCTACTTTGTGAACACCCAGGCCGGTTCCAACGAGGGGGAGAGGGGGATCAGCTGAACATATACCACGCGCCTATACACTTAGCGTGTGTATGTATACCGTAAAGAAAGCAAATCGGAGGAAGTTGTTTCGTCCGTTTCCCGTATGTATGTGTATACACACTTGCGCGCCCACGGTCGCTGTTATGCCACGCGTGTTCACGTCGCGAGCAGCCCCCTCACCTCTTTATAGACCACACGTCTCTGCTGTTGCTACGGGTCTCTACGCAATGTGTAACACCCGTAATGCACGTATAGCGGGACTTATTCCGCTTGGAAAGCCTTTGCCCCCTCCACCCCTTCACGTAAGTGGGTATGCCCCGCTTGCCATACCCTTCTATCTATCCTTTCCTGACTATTTTCTCGCTTAATTCGTTTTGTTTTATAACACCCCACCTTCTCCTGCATCTCGCTTTGTTTCTTTCTCCAATTACTTCGTGAAAGCGGTCTCTATGCGAAGTTCTTTTTTTTTTTTTTTTTGCGTGGTCGGAGGAATCGACCCTCCTCGAAGGGGGTGGGAGGAGGGAGGTTTGTGAATTGTGTATTTAAACAGGAGGCCTTGACTTCGCGCACTGCGCGCCACGTCCCACAGGGAGGCCTGAACACCGGGATCCTCACTCTGGCCCGCTGCTTCTTGCTGATGCTGTTCGGGAACTATAGGGACTGCACAGGCGGTCTATTTCTGGCCACTTGCATCGGGCGGTCGGTGGAGCGGGTGTCTCGAGGCGTTCGGTTCATGCCGATGGCCTAGCGCTGATTGCTGGTTCGCGCTCCCTTTCGTGTTTACCTTATTTTCTTTCTTTCCTGGCAACCTTGTTCTTCCAGCGTCACATGTCTCGAGCCATCCCCTGTGCAGCAGCGCCTCCCAACGTTATGTTATATGCTTCTTCCTGTTCGGCATGTGACCCATAGGGCATCACACTACTAGGGTACCTCCGTCTTGTGGTACCCCCGTCGTACTCGCTGCCCGTTACAGCTCTCCCATCTGGAGCGTGGTCAGGCGAAAACAGGAAGTTTGGCCGTGTGTTTGTGTCGAGGGGGAGGCTACCACTCCGTCTAGCACTCGTTACGGGTCGATGCTGTTTAACGAGTCGCCAACTTTTTCACTCTCTCTTAATTCCGAGGTGTCTAGTTGCCGGTCCATCCTCCTCACTTCTTCGTCGCCCGGGGCGCACCTTGCTGGCTGGTGTGCCACCACCCTCGCGGATCTGTTCGTACGTGATATCTTCCTCGTTTTTCTGCGTGCCCGGGGCGGGGACGAGTCACATGGTACAGGTCCCCCCACCGCTTTCTCTGGTTCCCTTTCGGTTAAGTGCCCCTGGGCAGTTTTGTCAGGCGGAGGGTGGAGTGTAGTTGAGTGCAAGTCGAGTGCGGAGGGAGCCCTGCACGGCTGGCGCGATGCTGCTGCCATCGCTGTTATCGGTCGCTCGCGGTGGTGGTGCCCGCCTGCCTGGCCGCCCCTACCGTCGCTGCATGCGAGGTGCACGTTCGGGCAAGCAGGCAAGAAAGCAAGCAATCGCGATGCTGACTGGGCTGCCCGCTCCGGAGGGTTCAACGACTTCTCAGAGGATGACGCCGTGCATGCGAGCGCATGCCTACGACTTCATTGCGCGTATGAGAAATGTTTTTCCGACGCGTAGGTTCACGAAGGGAAAGGAAATGGACGAGCAAACTTTAAAGGATGCAGAGAGCTCGAGGCGGAGAAGGTTAATGGCTCCGTCTAAGTTGCCCGGCGAGCTGTAGAAGCGGCATAACCAGTGCCGTTAGCGAAGTTTTCTACAGCGAGGGGAAAAAAAAGGAGGAAAAACTCGCTCGACGACGCGGTTTGTGCGGTTGACTGAGGACACGCATATGTAATGGAAAACTGGAAGGGGATGGAACAAAAACTAATCATAATAAACTGAACAACAACGCTAGATGGCGGCACTCGTGACCAATGGAAATGCTCGGGACGTCCGGAAGTGGGCAGGAAGAAGGCGAGCTGCGCGAAAACAAAAGAAAGAAAGAAAGAAAGAAAGAAAGAAAGAAAGAAAGAAAGAAAGAAAGAAAGAAAGAAAGAAAGAAAGAAAGAAAGAAAGAAAGAAAGAAAGAAAGAAAGAAAGAAAGAAAGAGAAAGAAAGGCGGGGGTCATCGTTTCAGCGGAAATAGTCAAAGAGGAAGTTCTAAGGCACGGACGCAGAGAGGATGCGCTTGCCCACGGCGGACGATGAAAAAAACAAGGTTGTGTGAAAAGTGAATGGAAATTTGAAATGAACCAGAGGAAATATAATGGACGTGCGGAACGGGAAATCAACGAATAACAAACATCCTCGAATAAGGAAAAGGCGCCACGCCGCGGCCTTCGTTATGGCTGTATATTCATACTGCCGGAACTCCGTTCTTTCCGAAGGCTTTTCGTTTTTTTTTTCCTCATTTTTTTGTGAACTAAAGAAACTTAAGGTCCTTTTTTTCCATTCTCGCTTTCTGTTTCACTAAGCGCTAACGTCACCGAGCGGCGGCTCTTTCAAGATGAAAGAACTTCGTTGTAAAAGCTATATACGCGGCGTCTTTGATGTAGACAGTATAGTCCTTCGTATCTGTGTTTTCAGCTCCTGTGTTCCGGACCTTCTACGTATACTTTTAAAACTGCTTAGAAATCAGCGGACGTCGCAATGTGTAGAGCCTTCGGTGCTGCTCCGCATGCTGATGAGTAATCTTGAGGCCCCGTTGACAAGAGCGCAGCTGACACAAAATTAAAAAAGAAAAAAAAACTGATTTTTTTCTCGCACGAGACACGCATTCGCTCCAGCGATCCCCTCTTGACGCTTTCGCGTCCAGTATAATCTGCAGCCTATATCCTTGAGTTTGGGTCTCGCTTTGCCATCAAAGGCTTTAGGAGTGCAAGGTTTAGGAGTGCAAGAAGTACATAGCAAGGTTTTACTTTGCCTAAAGTGTTCTCTTCGTTTGCGGTTTGCCGGTTGACTGCTGGCGTAAACGGGAACGACTGTGTGGTAGCAGCGCATGATGCCACTGGTGTCAACCTGGCAAACGTCGGCATTATTGCAATAAGGTCACTGATAAGCTGTATACGGCGCTGCCAATACAAAATTCCGTGTCTATGGTTGTGCGTTCCACGAAGCGTCGCAAGATGTCTCCACCGTCGTCCGGTATTACGCGAATGCCCTTTGCTCCTTGCGGATCGCTAGATCTTATGTATGGCGTTCTTCACTGCCGAGATTTGGAGCGGCCGCCGAAATCCTGGAGCGAGCACTCGAGCGGATTCCACTAATCCTAATCTGCCAGTGGAACACGGGAACGCTCCGCGTGAGATTACAACAGAAGATCCTTATATAGGCACACGTCACACGTAAACTGGTTCCGGAAACTATTCTTGCTTCCGCCCTGTACGTTTCCATGGTAACCTTGTTCGCTGCTGAAACTCGCGACCAAGCGGTTTCTCGCTTAATGTCGGAAGTGACGTATGCTGCTCGTCCTATTTGCGCCCGAATCCGCGACTTGGCGGCGGAGCAAGTGAGAGAAATCAGGCGCCGAGCGAGTTCTTCTGAAGCGACCAGTGGAACGCGCGAACTCGCTCCAAGTATACCGGTGAAATACAGATTCGCCGCCGTGGAGAATAAATTCCTCCTTCGGATCGACTGAGGAAAAAACCATTATTTTTCGTCACCCTGCACAGTGCGCCCTTCGTTATCCGGCTCAGCCTTTCCTGTCATTTTGATACCCACCACGAATGGACAAGGTCACGAGGGCAAGCGATCGACGGGCAAGACCGCTGTATTATCCTTGAAAGACGCGGCACACCTTCGTCGCCTAGATCGCCTCCACATAGATTAACTTTTGACAAGGGAGAGAGAGAGAGAGAAAGAATGAATGGGCGCATGAAAATTTTAAAGGTCCTGTTGAATAGCGTCGCGCGACAGGTGCCCTCGCCGTCTCAATGTCGAATATCCAGCTTCATCAATTATGTTCTCTTCCGCCTGGGCGGCCAGCTGCCCTGCTTCGACCCGATCGAAGTGCAACACTTAGATAGATGGATAGTTAAACTATAGTTTAAATTGTCACTCGGCCCCGCCACGGTGGTCTGGTGGTTATGGCTCTCGACTGCTGACCCGAAGGCCGCGGGATCGAATCCCGGCCGCGGTGGCTGCATTTTCGATGGAGGCGAAAACGTCTGACGCCCGTGTACTTAGATTTAGGTGCACGTTAAAGAACCCCAGGTGGTCGAAATTTCCAGAGCCCTCCACTACGGCGTCTCTCATAATCATATCGTGGTTTTGGGACATTGAATCCCAGATACTATTATTAAATTGTCACTCGGTAGATAGATGGAGTAAAGTAGCCTAATCGGAAATCGCACAGTCTTTGCCTTCTCATGGCGGAAGTTGATTAGCGACAGGCGTGGGCATTGAGTGTGTGTGAGAGAGAGAAAGGGTGAAGTTCGATTTTTGTGAGGGCGATCGATGATGAAGTCTGCATGGGTGCTGACGACCTGGCAGCACGTGTCTGTATTGAGCAAGGTGCACTGGTAGTGCACCTATGCCGCTTTATGCTTCAGTACTTTAGCCTCGTCGCTGCTGATTTTCCGGGAGACTCCAAGACGCAACCTTCGAAGGCGGTGGAGGAAAGGGAAGGGGAGATTATCAGGACATCACTTTTTTTTTTCTTTATCCTCATATGATTAGCGTATGAGTTAAATGTGGTCATATGGTTTTTGAAGTTTTGCCAGAGACGCAAGGACAAATGATTAAAAAAAAAGGACGTCTCGGCGTATATCTATTTTTCTTCGCCGCGTGTCGGTCGGCTTTGTGTATGACAGCCTCGCGAAATCCTCGAGAACAAGTTCTAGTTCACCCACTCGCGTGACCACAGGGCGTCGCGTCGAGGTTTCACGTCTCAAAAGAAGAAGAAACGATGCCGGCACCAAGGAGGTTTTGCGAGGCTTAACCGATCTCTGTGAATGCGCCGTGTACTGAAGGCGCGGCTGTAAAGGCATCTGAGGCAACAGCTGCGCCTCGACCGCTGGATTTGTCTATCACGAATGCTGTCTCTCTGCGCACCTTAGAAGAAAGATGGAGGCGCGGTCATTCTCGATCCGAGCTCGCGCAGGTGTGCGGCGTGTGAAAAATGGAGCTCGCGCTTTCACACACGAAGCCCTCAGTCGCAGTCACACACAAAAAAAAAAGAAAAAAGAAAAAAAAAAACCAAGCTGGAGACGTGGTGGTTGAATGGCGTTTGAGAAGTTGCAGTTTCGACTCCTCTATTTTATTTGGTTAATTTTTTTCTTCTAATTTTCTCATAACCACACTTGCTTAAAGCAACGCCAAAGAGAAAAGCATTTTTTTTTTTTTTTGTCATGAGTGAGTTACCTTTTCGCAATACGAAAAGCGTCTACTCTTGCGGTCTCGTAAGCAAGAATAGTACGCGCAAGAGAGAGAGAAGAAATAGTAGAGAAGGAAAGGCAGGGAGGTTAACCAGTATAGGACAACCGGTTTGCTACCCTACACATGGGGACATAGTGGGGGAGATTTAAAGATGGAGAGGAAAGAGAGAGAGAGAAAGATAGAAAGATAGCACATGACACAGCACACATAGAATCAGTCGGTCACTCTTGCGTGGTAGCGTAGCACACATAGAAACAGTCGGTCACTCTTGCGTGGTAGTTGGTCACTTCTGCGTGGTACGCGACATTTCTGTCACAGGCGCTTGGCCAAGTTCGTCGCTCTCAAAAACCTCAGCAGTGCCTTCGTCGCCTCCAGTTGTACGCGCAAAAACAAAAATGCAGGTGGCGATCCCGCGTTGAGGTTGTCGCACCATGCATCACGCCGTGACGTCATAGATTTTGACGGTGTCTGCTAGGGAATACGTTTTTATTTTTTTCCTATCGGTAAAAACGAATTACATTTTTCTCGAAGGCAGCCATATACTAAGCACAGCAAGTTTAATTTTTAACGTAATGAGTGTTCGCGAACCTGCGGACCATTTTCTCCACATTAGTCTTGGCTGTGGAAAATGCAGCCATCCTGTGCTCACCGCGCTTGTCTATGTTACGACGTGTTGCCACGCTGAAAGTGCGTGACGTCACGGAAGAACCCTCACCCTACCCCGCCCTCTTCCCTTGTTATCTCGAAAACATTTGTTTCGACTCCCAGCAATTGCGTGACCTGAACTAAATACAGAGCACTTCGTGTATGAAGTACAGTAATGATTATTATGCCTAAGGGCAGACTTTCGAAAAAAAAAATACAGAGCACTTGTAATATGATATCCAGGCAGACCTCATCTACTAATATAGATCAAGAGACGTTACATCTCGTCCACGATCCAGAGCCCGGCACGGCAACTTATTCGACGCACAAGAAGCAAAAACTAATAATAAAAGTGCACATGTTGAGGAGTAAGTGGGCGGGCAAAGAGGCAGAAGATACGCTCTTTTGTCTCGCGCAACTCGGACGCACGCCATATATCTCTCAGCTTCGGACACGGGGCATTGTGTGTTGTTCCGCAAACCTGGACGTAACATGCGTGTGTGCCTGTTATACCTGTACGCCCGAGGCACCGGGTGACCTGTTTTTCCTGGACTTTTATCTTAGTTTGTTTCGACGCGCCTTCGTTTGCTGTCTTTTTGTTTCTCCGATTTTCGTTGTGGCGCGCGAAATAGTCGACAGAAGCATCCATTTTGCTTGGCGTGATTGTTGAGTGCGGTTTAACACACACGCGACTTCGCGCCGTTACCCGTTGTTTCCGGCGACACAAATTGTGTTTGTCGAAGTACTCGGTCTTGTACCTTTGCGAAAAAAAAAAAAACCAAAAAAAAGTGAGTGGGCGTTCTGGGGCTGGTTAGAAGATTCGTATATGTAGACCGTCTATAAAGTTTTAGAATGATTTGTAGCCGAACATTAAGCTTAAAGTTTTATAGTCGAACAAGAAAGTGAATATGCGATCTCATTAATGTCGTTCTTCATTTGAAAATGGAGAGTGAATCCGCCGTTTTGTTACACTGCGGCTAACGCTGTTTAAGCATTTTGCTGCGGGACAGGAAGTCCGGGGTGCTATTCCCCTGCCGTGGATGCAGAATTAAAAAGTAAAAAAAAAAAAAGAGAAAGAAAACGGATTGCCAGTGTATTGTGCTGCGACTGTGCCTTAAATGAATTCAGGTTGACAGAATTAATTCAGATTCCTGCGATGTCTCCGAATATCGAACCGTACACTTTCCAAGACCAATAAGTCTGATAATTTTATTTACTTACGGAGAACAGAAAGCCACAGTTTCACTACGCATTCATACAACTTATAATCATGACGAAGTGTCTGGGACCTTCAAACTGCTTCGTTATACTGGTCACTTCGTTGTATTGGTCGCGTGCCGTAACGTTTGCACTGTTGTCGGGATCGCTGTACAAGAAATATCCTTCCTTACAGAGATGATCTCGCTGTAGAGGCGTTCGACTATTATACCGCTAAGAAGCGCACGGTTCAAGTTTCCTATACAGTGGAATTGCTTCGATACGACCGTCAACGAAAGTGGAAAGCGGGACGTATGATCAGAAAGTCGTATTATCCGAAAAAAATCTCCAAGAGGTATGAAAATAGGCGTACTCGGGGTCATATTTGACATCAAAGGTTCTCATGGCGTCGTGTAATATACTATACTCCGCGTCACACATTAAGCGGAACAGCATCATGCGACGCTGCTCCGTAAGTAATATCTGGTGTTTTACGTCCCAAAACCACGATATTATTATGAGGCACGCCGTTGGTGGAGGGTTCCGGAAATTTCGACCCTGTGGGGTTCTTTAACGTGCACTGACATCGTACAGTATACACGAGCCTCAATAGCGTTTCTCCTCGATCGAAATGCGACCGCCGCGGCGGGGATCGAACCCGAGACCTGCGGTGCAGCAGTCGAGCGTATAGTAAGCTGTAAAACGACGCAGAATCGCAGCCAGCGCGCGTTTATTCGGGAACGTTGAGACAGCCCGTCAGCTTGCGCTAGACTTTGTCTTCAATGTGCGTGTAAAGTTCTGGACGTTAAAAAAAAGCTTCACATACGTTTTTTGTAGGTCGTTCGAATGTTATTTAAGGTATGGTAGTTCGCCGGAATATAGAGCTACGTGTTTTTGAAGCACCAGTTAAAAGCACACTTCCGCGGCCGTCTGATCCAATTTCTGTTGAAAAGATGATCGTATCAACAGCACGAAAATGTGTTCCTCGTGTGGCGAGAAATAGAAACAAAAACGCATTATCCGAAAAAAACAAACGTATTACGCGGAATCGTATCAACGAGATTCAGCTTTATAAGCAATAACGTAAGTCGTTTCCACGGTCGAGGGAGTATGTATCGCAGATTGAGCGATTATGTACAACCGCTTTACAAACGGATGCAGGTCGCGCGCGGCCGTCGCGCATGACGTGGCAAAAGCGTGTTTAAAGGACGTACGTCAAGTACGTACACACGTATACAAGTGCACCTGCACGACTGCAGGCTAAACCCTACCGGTCTGCCGCTATATCGAAACGTTTTTTAAATGCGTAGCATTTCTTAGCGAACTTCTGCGAGTTTGAGCGTATCTATCTATCTATCTATCTAGCCGCCTACGACTTTGTGCTCTCCTGGCCGTTTCGGTAATCGGATGTATACAAAAATTGGTATGAATTAACATGACCGTATTAAAAACATAAATGACAGGTCATAACACGAAAATCATGACATGCATGTCATGAACAGCATGATTTATATTCCACGGCCTTGGGGCTCTTGCGGCCATTCCGTTAATTTCATATATACCAAAACTGGTATGACGTGACAAGAGTTCATGGCGAACATAATGTCAGGTCCTAACGTGCAAATCATGACACGCATGTCATGTGCGGCATGATTTACATGACATGGTCTCGGGGCGCTCGCGGCCGTTTAAATGAATGGATACATACGAAAACTGGTATGACGAGACATTTCGACATGACGAACATAACTGACACGTGGTAACATGAAAATCATGACACGCGTGTCATATGCACGTCATGATTTACATGCCACGCTCATGACGCACTCGCGGCCGTTTCGCTAGGTTGATATACACCAAAATTGGTATTGCGCGATGTGACTGTATGAAGAACATGAATAACAGGTGGTAACATGAAAACCATGACATGATGTCATGTATGTCATGATTTACATACGCTCATGACGCACTCGCGGCCGTTTCGCTAGGTCGATATACACGAAAATTGGTATTGCGCGACGCGACTGTATGACGAACGTAAATTAGAGGTGGTAACATGAAAATCATGACACGCGTGTCATGCACGACATAATTTACATGCCACGCTCATGACGCACTCGCGGCCGTTTCGCTAGGTTGATATACACCAAAATTGGTATTGCGCGACGCGACTGTATGACGAACGTAAATTAGAGGTGGTAACATGAAAATCATGACACGCGTGTCATATGCACGTCATGATTTACATGCCACGCTCATGACGCACTCGCGGCCGTTTCGCTAGGTTGATATACACCAAAATTAGCATTGCGCGGTGTGACTGTATGAAGAACATGAACAACAGGTGGTAAGATGAAAACCATGACATGGATGTCGTGTATGTCATGATTTACATGGCACGCTCATGATGCGCTCGCGGCCGTTTCGCTAGATTGATATGCACCAAAATTGGTATTGTGCGATGTGACTGTATGACGAACATAAATGACAGGTCCTAACATGCGAATTATGTTATGCATGTCATGTACGGTATGATTTACATGACACTGTTATGGTGCGCTTCCGGCCGTTTAGATAACTGGATATATGCCAAAATTGGTATTGCATGACAGGAGTGCGTGATGAACATAAATCACCGGTCATGCAGTGTATATACCAGAATATACGTTTCATTGGCATGGTCTATACCACATTGTGCATGCACGCGTGCATGGCAAACATGCGATATATGGTGAACTAGATGCCATGGCATGTATGATTTCATTCGACTCAAAAATAAGCAAAGCGATGTATGCAGCTCTTTGCTGGCTGCTTCGCATTACATCGATTCCCACAGTGCGCGGGATCTGCCGGATTTTTTTTTCTCCCGGACAATTTAGCATGGGCAAAATAACGACGACCGCGTCCACAATCCATTTCCTCGCTTCCGGCATGCTCCCATTTGAACGTCGCACGCATGCGTTATAAGTAGAACGAGTGTTTGCTGCGTGCAAACAGGCCGGGCGATCGAAATAAACGGAACTTCGCGGGACGTGGTGTTTCGTATAAAGCGAGAACTACTGTTTGCCCGTCGCCCTTTTGGATCACTTGTGGCAGGCGCACCATACGACGGTGCTTGACGTGGTGAATAGGCGAATGGGAGGAATGGGCGTTAGACAAACGTATAATGCGGAAGTTCGTAGGAAGCACTGGAGCGGCATGTGGGCCCGTAGCCTTATCGACACACACACACACACACACACACACACACACACACACACACACACACACACACACACACACACACACACACACCACACACACACACACACACACACGCGCGCGCGCGCGCGTGTGTGTGTGTGTGTGTGTGTGTGTGTGTGTGTGTGTGTGTGTGTGTGTACATACATAATACAAGTATGGTAGAGTTCTGATATTAAATTAGATAACCAGGTGGTTTCGTTGCAGAACCACTGGGCTCGGAAAACTCCCAGGGGACTTGTCTGTAGGTAACTCGTGTGAGTTGTTTCACAATAAGCCTGTGTATACGTCTAGTGCCAGCAAAGTGCGCCTATTTGAGACAGGTGAAAACCTATACGTTGCTGGTGTACAAGTACCCCTGTCAGGCGTTGTTGGATTGTAGGCAGCACGAATTAAATATTTTACTCAATTTAGCGAAATTAAATCGAAAAAAAAATTAGCACAGGCGGATCCCGGATACAACGATACGTTAACAGAATTCACATGCCTCGTGCAGGATTGACCTAGTAACGAGCGTCTCAAGAAGCGTAATCTCAGCTGATCTATACTGTCACCCTATCGCTTGACTTCGACGATCATCTTAAATCAGTGGCTTCAGTTTATCTTTATTTAATTTTTGCACTAATTCAGAAGATTACTTGTCTCTACTAAACGACCATCGCGCGTTCTAATGAGGTTAGCTTGCACGGCACTGCATACGTAAATGAGGTTAGCTTGCAGGCGTGCATACGTAATCGGGGTCGCGCTTTGTGTAGTATGTACGAAGCGATTCTGTCCAGTTGCGGTAACGATCTACGCTCGAACCTCTGAGGAAGGTTCGCGAAGCGTGTCGTGATGGTGTCAGTATTCATTAGCAGGTATTGTCGTTGATTACTGTCCTTTATACTGGCTTTGCGTGATGAAACCCGTGTACACGTGGCGCAAAGGAAGAGATAGAGAGAGATAGAGAGAGAGAGAGAACAAAATACGAGTAAATCACGAAGTTCGGGTGGAGGACCGTAGCAAACGATCGCACGCTATTTCGTCACTGCTGATACGGGCAACCTATTTGTGCTTCCCCATAGGCAGATACTGCAGAGCTATCCTCTGCGACCTGTTTCGCACGACTGCGCGACAGAAGTGCGAGAGAGTACGGCCATTAAATTAGATAACCAGGTGGTTATGTTGAAGTTACAGAAATATAACAAAAAAAAGGAGCGTGATAACTAAACGGCCACACCTGCTGTTCTTACTGTCGTTGTTGGCCCGGATTTTCATATGCAAATGTGCCCTATATAAGCTGTTTCATTTTTTCGTATGGAACGCAGAAACGGATGGAATCGCGATATCCTAGCTGCGACAGTTCTGTCACATTATGGATTGCTTCAAAAGCTAGCCAGTATTTGCACAACAAACCGCATTGTGATCTTTGGCTAATCATCATCATAATCGTCATCATCTTATGGCTACTGGAGGTCGAAGGCCTGTCCCGCCGACCTCCAGTTTACTCTACTGAGCAAGCTGATTCCGTTTTATGCCTGCATGTTCTCCCAATATTATCCCACCACCCAACCCTCTGTCGTCTTCGGCTGCCTTTCCCATCGCTTAGCACCCATTCAGTCGCTCTAACTCACCACCAGTTATCTTCCTACGCACTGCGTGGCCTTTCGAGCTCCTTTCCTTTCTTTTTTTTTTCTTTTTTTCCTGAATAATATAATAATAATAACGTTTATTTCCACCAATACAAAGTTGATGGAGGGGGTGAGAATAAAAGCGACTGTCCGCTTGACTACGTTCTCAGCCCCCTATACATCAGACAGAGGCGGTGGCGGCAACAGAACACATCTGACGAGGGTATACACAACATTCTAGAATGTAGCAATAACAGAAATTCAAGACAGCAGGCTGCGGTGCTGGCAGAAAGAAAAGGAAACACAGTGCAATAAACATATATACCCACAAGCATAGATCAGACGTCAGTACATAAACTACGTATACACTAAACACAAAATTTACGCGGTAACAGTGTTGGTTATTTCCTCATTTTTATTTAGGCACGTTATTTCAAGAAGTTTTCAATGTCAGATGAGTTAATGAGATATTGGCGTAGTTGAGAAAAGGTGATGTCTGCTATGTGAGGAATGTAGTCTGTTTAAATGTAACGGTAGCTGATAGGTAATTTTTTGTTGTCCATAATTAGTCCTCGTACGAGGAAGGATCCAGTGTGGTTGATGACGGTGGGGGTATTTTGGTTCATAACGCATCATGGAAGCTAACTCTGTAATAGTGGATAGACGTCTTTTTTGTTCGATCTTATAGTTGCGTAAGAGCCTGTAACTGTAGAGGTTGAAAACATTCATGATCTCGTGTTCATTGAACAAATTTTGCGTTGTATGTCTGTAAGGAAGGTTGTAAATTAGACGAAGGATTTTGTTATGTAGGGGTGAAATCTTCCGTAAATTTGTTTTAGTCGTCGTGCCCCACACTAACATGCAGTAGTTTAGATGTGAAATAAATAAAGCACTGTATATAGAAAGTTTTCCTTTTAAAGGTAAAACAGATTTATGACGCCAAACTATACCAACCGCTTAGGATGCCTTTAATAAAATACTGTTTATATGGTCATTCCATGGTCATTCCACATGTCGACTAGAATACCGAATGCAACCGCATATTGTGTGAAGCACTTTGCTGGCTTCGTGTACGTATCTTAATGTTACAAGCCTATCATATTTATTTTCGTTTGATTGGGAGTCGCCTCTACGCCGTGCCTCGTATCATTTCGAACCTTGATAGGGGGAAAAATTACAGCATATCCACGGGCGAATGATGAAGAGCTTGGGCGAAGCTCCTGAAGCAATCCTGTGTACACCGTGAAATCTTCAGTGATTTCGCCCAGCAGTAATCAAAGCGATACGCCGCTTTGATTATTTTTCCTTTTTCCGTTTTTCCTTCTTTTTTTATTTTTCTATTTTTGAATCTTTTTTTATATTTATTATTATTTTTATTTTTTATTATTTATTATTTTTTTATTGATTTATTTTTTCTATCTCTATGGGACAGCGCCATCTAGTATATCGTCACCCAACTGCAGTTTGCATGCATCTCTATGGGACAGCGCCATCTATTATACTGTTCTGGAGATACTGCCGCGGTTACGCCTGACATGGGACAAGGTTAGACTAAGAGGAGCTACGCCCCTTTAAAAAAAAGAAAAAAAGAAGCACCCGCTGTCTTGATCGAGTGCTTAGAGAACATCTCGTCTCCGATACGAGATGTACTTGGTTCAATTCCCAGTGTCGTCAGGCACCCACCGGTTTTCCTGGGGAGAGAGGTACCCCGGCCTGGCGTTCGGTGTTGTGGGTACTCATTTCTCGAGAAGGTGGCCTCTCGTTTCCTCTGTCATCTTTCAATCCCCATTCCCCTCCCCCTAAATTACGCCTAAAACGCCTATCTGCAACCCTTATAGGTTCCAGATATAAGCGTTTTTTTCTTATAATCAAACCACTACTACAACGTGTAAAAAAATACAGTATTCGTTTTTAAATCTTTGTCGAAATACACTGATGTTCAAGATTATCGACGCAATACAATTATTTTTCCAAGTTTGTTTTTCCGAAAAGAAGTGCGCAGGCTCCCGTAATTTCTTCAAAGCTCGAAGCCCGTGTAGGCACATAGCGCATATGGTCTCTCGTAAGACCCTTCAGTTTACACACCGACATACACTCACGCATACAGCGAGGCGTCGCGGCGTTTTTTGGCGCGGTTTCGTATCCCGGACGCCTCCGCGGGCCGTTTTCTGGCGCGGGCGTCTCTCCGCAATCCGGTTTCGGTATATCCGCGCCGGCGCAGATTAGCACTTTGCATGGCGAGCGCTCATTAGGAGGAGACTTCTGTCGCTGCCCTTGAAAGGAACCGTTTGCCGAGCAGTCGGGAAGCCAGCCAAGCGCAGGAGGTTCGCCCTTCAATTTGCGCTCGCCAACGGGTTTGTCAGAGCGGATTACGGTACCGGGCGGTTCCCTTAGGCAACACCATTTTGAGCCCCTGCTCTTTCACTTTACTTGAGGGGCAAGCGCTGGTGTTACTCTCGCTATTTGTCGAGGGGAATAGCTTGAATTGATTCAAGGTGCCCGTCGGTAGCAACCAACGAAGACCGAAGTTAAAGGGAGGAGGAATACTTGAGTGCGTAGTAATTTTACGAGTAGCTTATTTACACAACTATTTACACTTTAGTATGACACAGCACAGGGTGGACAAGATGGCGCCTGTCCAACAACAACCGAAGCGACGTCCTCTTCATGCAGCCACGCGGCGGCGGCTGTTCTTCGTCAACAACAACAACAACAACAACAGCAACAACAACAACAACAACAACAACAACAACAACAATAATAATAATAATAATAATAATAATAATAATAATAATAATAATAATAATAATAATAATAATAATAATAATAAAATAATAATAAAATATGAGGTTTTACATGCCAAAACCACGATACGGTTATGGTGCACGCCGTATTAGGGGGCTCCGGAATTTTCGACCCTCTGGTATTCGTTAACGTGCACTGACAGCCACAGTACACAGGCCTCTTAGAAAGCTCGCATCCATCTAAATGCGACCGCCGCGGCCGGGATCGCACTCGCAACCTTCGGGTCAGCCACCGTGCACCGCAACCAGTTAATGTACCCCCGACGTGTACGAAGAGATTTAAAGCGCAGGGAGTTTTCGTTACGATTTTTACAGCGAAAGCTGTTATGAGATCATTTCAACGGCCGTTTTTGGCGCCGTAGTTGTCCGCCGCCGCCGCCGGTGTCCGTAACCACTATCGCACGAAATAAGAAAAAAAAAGGAAATAAGAAAAAAATTCCAGGGTGGAACGAGGTTCGAACCTGGGCCCTCTGCGTGGGAGCCCAGTGTTCTACCTCGGAGCCATGCCGGTGCTTGAAACTGCGTCGCAAAAAGACCCTATACAGGCTTCATGTCGGGAAGGAACCACATTAACATATGTAATGTAGTGTGGTCGAAGAGTAAAATAACACAGCATCAACAAAGTGCACATAATGCCTTACAGGTGTTTAGCGAGTACCACGGTTCTCCGCAGAATGACGAAAAATTGCATAGTGGCTGCTTCCCTACTTCACAAAAATTATGATGATTTATAGCGTAGTGGGTTCCTCGCAAGTGCACTATTATTGGTTGCCAAGGAAGCCCATAAGGCTCTCATGATCCGTTTCCTCAGGCTCTCAATAAAGTTAACTCCCTCTCTCTCTCGCTCTCCGTTTCTCTGGTTAACGTATGTTATAAAGCGTGGTGGGACAGTTAAATAACGACCGGGCGTCACACAATATGATTTACGTAACTAGTGGGTCGTTTAAAGCTTCCAACCCATTACAAAGGGTTCAGCCATAATTCTTCATCATCATCAACCGTCGCATCAACAAAGTGCACATAATGCCTTACAGATGGTACCTCGCTTCTTCGCAGAATAACGAATAATGTCGTCGTGGGTGCCTCCCAACTTCGCAAAAATTACGATTTGTGGCATAGTGGGTACGTTGCTAATGTACTTGTATCAGTAGCCACAAAAGAGTTTATAACGGGCTCTAGCAATGCCGCTCTTACAGATTTCGCTGTGACTGTGCTGCGCTTTCCGCGCAGGCCTGCCGTTTTTTTTCTTTTTCTTTTTTGTTTTTTGTTGGGAAGAGTCTGAATACTCTTTTACTGGATCCTCTTTTTACTCTCTCAAGTGGCAGCTATAGCCGCTATCCCGCTGTCACGCAACAGTGCGATACCGCCTGTAGCTTGTTGGGACGTTTGCGAACGCGTATGTTTTTTTTTTTTTTCGGCCATGCACAACGACGACGTACAGCGAATGTGAGCCTGAAGAAACTACAGAACACATGTTGTGCAGTTGCCCTCGGTACAACGTCCAGCGCATGTCTTTACCGACCGCAACTAAGCCGACTGGTCCAACGACAATGAGCGCTGGAATCCGCCGTTGTGTCGCTTAGCCCGGCTTAGGTGCTTCGCTGCACAGCTGCAGGATGCTTGTTCGATACCCCCCCGCCCCCCACCCCACCTATCGGTTTCGGTGGGGGGCGTAATGCTAAAGAAACAGCCGCCTGCTTAGATTTAGGTGGATGTTAAGGAACCCCAGGTGGTCAAATATAATCCGGAGACCTCCACTACGGCGTGCCTCTTAATGGGATCGCGAGTTTAGCGCCTGAAACCCTTGAACTCGTTATTATTTTTTCGTGCTCTGGATTGGCTGCTCTGAAGATGCCACCGAAGCTGCAACCTCGAGCGAATACTTTTGCCTGAAGACTGTCGCGCTTGCACCGCCGCCGCACTTCCACGCGCGCGTGACCCCCTGCGGTTATGTTACAGATCTCTACGGGGGGTGTCGATACGTGCGCCCCCTCCTGGCGGCAAGGACGCGCGTACACACTCACACACGGTGAGTTTCGCTGGAAATAATCTTTATTCCGAACACGCGAGGGAGGAGGTGGGGGAGAGGATCGTATCGAACGCGGTAGTACAGTATATGGATTTGTCGCTGCTGGCAGCCTGCTGGCTCTCATAGTTCCTGTATGCCTCATTCGCTGCTGTTTACGTTCCACGTCCTTTTTGGCCGTCGGTGGTTCTTCGCGCGTTCGTGTTTTTGCGGGACCCGTTGCCGCGGAGATCTTGCTTGGCTATTGACGTTCCGAGTCCGCGATGCGAGAAAGTGCAGCCCTCGTCGAAAGAATGAAACGAGGCCACGTGCGCGTGACCGCAGCTGGGTCCAAAAGTTCACAACCCTGTATATTCACAATAAGCTTGGCTATCTTGGCTGTCACTATAGGCTGGTGCATTCCGTTGTTGCCTAATGCTGTATAAATGACGGCAAATATTGGCTAGCTATTGCCTAAGGTTTCTTAATTATCGGCCGTATAAGGGTAACATTTCCTTCATTAAATCTTCGTCCGATGATTACGTTATCTACGTGTTCTTTTATTCTAACTATTTCGCTTCTATAACCAGATCTCGAAACAGCCGCTCGAGGCTCTTAACCTCACACTCGATGACGTCGCACGCATCTCTCGTCTGTCGTAACACGCGGCACGTGGCCAACGTCTAATCTCAGCGGTCATAGACCTTGATGCTGCAGTTTCTGTTATATAGAACGTTCGCGTAGAGAAGCGGCGTGTGTGCACCTTTCTCGACGTGCTCGTCTGCTTACATAGTAGCAACGCGCGCCGTCCACCCGTCAGCATACATACACACGCTAGCCTCGCATCACGGCCGGCTTGCGTGTTGTTGTCCAGAGGTGCCGCCGCCATATAAATATCTATGGAAGCGCGAGATATAGGCGGCGGCGCAACAAAGGGGCCCTGTATATGGTATCGCTGCATGGGGAGGGAGGGAGGGAGCTTCGTCTGACGCGGCCGCGTTGGGTCCTGGGATTTATAAGAGGCCCCGACCCGGGTTCCCGGTGAAGGCAATAATTTTGCAGCCACCTCCTGCGCATCCTCCCTCCATACCTTCGCCTTCTATTCATTCTGTCATATACATAAGAGGTCGATTCTCGGAAAAACGGGCAAGACAGGCAAGCAGGCTTTCGAGCACAAGCTTAAAAGCCACCTGTGTATAGCAAGGCCGTTGCTGTGTAGCGATATCTGCTTGACGCTGTATATGTGTGTGTAGTGGCGTCACCGCGGCGTGGCCTCTTCGGCCAACGGTGCAGTTTTTCAACGTTCGCCTCATGTCGAGTCGAGTGTTATGCAGTATACGTGTACCGTGTTTATCGGCATGCAAGCTGGCTGGTATTGTTGTCGTTGTTGTTGCTATTGTTGGCTCCACTGTATGGGACGTAAAAGCCCGAGTCTGTACCGGAGAAACGTATGGGAAAGAAGGAAGAACAAGACTGCCATCGGATCATTGTCAATAAGTAGTAGCACTTCCCTTATATAAATCGCTTGCCTTTGACATTCTAAGTATTAAAAAAATCATTTCGTGGTATTTTCTGCAAGCAGTGTTCAATTTTTTTTTCTAAATGTTAGCTGCGCATTCGTCTATGGCGAGTCAGTCTACTGCCCATTTGCGCAATACTCGTGTTTACTCCAGGATTTATTAAGATTGAATAACTGCAATTATTATTTCGACTATTTTAATTAATATTCAGCTCCCCGATTCTTGGCCCATCCGTCATTGAGGGCAAACGCGTGCCGTGTGGTGTAAGATCGTCAACAGCACCATCAACCTCGGTTGTTCGCAGATCTTTAGGAAGGAAAATTATCACCGCCTTCAACAACAACACTGTTATCATAAAAGAAGGAAAAAACGTCTAAACGCACAGCGCTGGGCAGAGGGAAAAGTGGTGGTCACTCTCTCTCTCTGTATCCATAAATACGCTTGGCCACTACAGCAGCATATGCTTATGTTCGAGTGAATGCGGTACGACTCGCTTGCTCAGTGTTTTCGAGGAAAATCGCGCGGACGCGCAGAGCGGTGAGCCTACTTATTATATAAAAGCGACGGCGCATACCTGCACGGTGTCGTGTGGTTGTGAGATGTAGTAGCAGCAGTATAGTGGAACATACTTGCCGCTGTGCATACATGTGCTTCTTCCCACGCATTGCGTTTCGTAACGTTGACCGGCAGTGCCGCGGCATTACGCGGTTACCGTATCAGATTGTCATATCGGAGACGGCTGATCGCCGATAACCGCACGATCGAGAGAGCATGAATTATTCGAAAACGCCGCATTCTATTGCGCACGTGACCGTCGCACATTCGAAAGCATCATTCGTGTGTACACCCGCATTTCTGTATACACTCGCCGGAGCCGGGTTTCTCGCGTAAGATTCCGACGCCACCGAAATTTGTAACTCATACATAGAAGACGAAAGACACATGTCCAATATGACCAGTGCTGAACAGGACCAGTCCTTCATGTTTGTTAACTTCGCAAATGTCGCACCAACTTGTCCAGACAAAATCACTCCTAAACTCATAGAAACTTCGCTTAAAACGAGCTATAGCATACATGTAGTACGTACAGCCGTCAGCACGCTTAACACGAACGCTCCGCAGCGTCCTGAAACGGTTTGATTGACGCCATCGCCGCGCAGCTTTGGGTTCTGTTGCCGAGTTGTTACCAATACATGCCGATCCAAGCATACCGAGGCGGAGGTATTATCTAGTCAACAGCGCCCACTTCGCGGCTGGTATCAGTCAGACCAGTCCAGGCCACGCTGCGGAGCGCTAGTGATTAGCGTGCTGACGGTACACACAAAAGCGAGCATGCGAGCATGCGTCGAGTAGATGTTAATTACGCGTGTGTTGCACAACGTTGCTTATATGCATATGTTCAGACGAAAGTCTCTCGTATGGATGTCGGGCATATTTTAGCAAATACGGATTGTTCGAGCTAACGTTAACCAATATTAGACAAGAAAAATAATCTAGAAAAGAACCTGGTACCGTTATGGTATCTGTGCGGTGTTCACTGATCTGTTCTCTTTCACCAACAGTACAAGTTCTGTATACTGAACTGCTTGTATAATTAGCAAATGTAATAAATTAATTAAACAAATAACAGCTGTATGGTGTTGCCTGGGACACCCACTGTATATTAATTACCTCACGTGGTTCGCGCATGTACTGTAACAGCTGCGCAGCTTTTGCTTATCTTGCTTCCACTCGTAGACTGTTCCGTAACATGCAGAACAGTGCAGTTGTAACGGTTAACGGTGGTAACTATTAATGCGGTTATACGGTTTACCACCAGAATGGGTATGCCGTTAATTGGGATTGCGTAGGGGTGTTCCTCTTTTGTCTTGAATACAGCGTGCAGTGCGCTTCCATCCGTCCCTGCATGGTTTGTGTGGGCTGAACAGCGGGCGCTGCTTTGCCCTTAATCACTGCTAATTAGTGGCCGTGTTCTCTGGACATCGTTTCTGAAAAGAAAGACAAGAGCATGAATGTCCGAGGAACGAACATAATGCGTTGGTATTGCACGTGCCTCTGCTTTTTTCTTATTATGTCGTAATCTGTGCCGACGTCCACATCTGTCTGTGCGTTTATTTTGACCATGAGTCGAAATTGCATGCGCCCTTTGTCCAGAGAGCTAATGGCCCCGCATACTCATCATCGTCGTCCATTATTACTTTTTATTTTCATTTGTCAGGCAATATTGCGGGCGTTCTCAGTACCTTGAAATTCATTTAGGTCCCCATGAATGCGACACTAACTGCTTGTCTGCGTGGCGACCACTACGAAAACAAGCGACCGTGGCAGCGGAGTTCGTCATTGACTGACTGATTTACTGACTGACTGACTGACTGACTGACTGACTGACTCAGACCGACAGACAGAACAGACAGACAGACAGACAGACAGACAGACAGACAGACAGACAGACAGACAGACAGACAGACAGACAGACAGACAGACAGACAGACAGACAGACAGACAGACAGACAGATAGATAGATAGATAGATAGATAGATAGATAGATAGATAGATAGATAGATAGATAGATAGATAGATAGATAGATAGATAGATAGATAGATAGATAGATAGATAGATAGATAGATAGATAGATAGATAGATAGATAGATAGATAGATAGATAGATAGATAGATAGATAGATAGATAGATAGATAGATAGATAGATAGATAGATAGATAGATAGATAGATAGATAGATAGATAGATAGATAGATAGATAGATAGATAGATAGATAGATAGATAGATAGATAGATAGATAGATAGATAGATAGATAGATAGATAGATAGATAGATAGATAGATAGATAGATAGATAGTAGAAGATAGATAGATAGATAGATAGATAGATAGATAGATAGATAGATAGATAGATAGATAGATAGATAGATAGATAGATAGATAGATAGATGATAGATAGATAGATGATAGATAGATAATAGATAGATAGATAGATAGATAGATAGATAGATAGATAGATAGATAGATAGATAGATAGATAGATAGATAGATAGATAGATAGATAGATAGATAGATAGATAGATAGATAGATAGATAGATAGATAAATGACTCATGGTTTCCACATACATATGACTTCGAGGAATTGGCACCCTTAATCCCTGGAAAACGTATTTAGGTTTTCGGACACCACGAGTCTTTCTAAATAAACTATATGTCTTGTCCATTTTATCCTTTTAACGTAACTCCTGAGCCACTTCTTTGTGGCTCATGCTCCATAGCCTTTATGTTAATTTTGCGCCATTAAAACCTATACAGCCCTACGAATTAATATTTAATATCGTCCGCCGCTCACGAATTTCACGGATTTCTTAGGTGAGAACTGTTTGTTGGTTGCCTCAGCTACGCTCTTTTGAGGAATTTTTTAGTGCCAGTTTTATTCGTGAATAACAATAAACCCGCACAACACAAAGTGTGTAGATTGTAGACCGGAACGTACGGTACTCTCTCCGTCGCTATGCAATCTGTTCGATTCGCGAATAAAGCGTGCCTCGCATCATCGTGGAGGCACGGACGAAATTAGAGACGCGCGTTCGATTATTATTGTTATTTCGACTGTCTCGCATGAATATCGTAGGAGACGGCCTTGCGTCATCTCCTGAGGATCGTTTTTTCCTCTCGTTCTTTATCGCTATTCTTTTTTTTTTTTTTTCGCCAGCCGCCTCGCTGTTCTTGCTAGCGAGATTCGATTTCTCTATGATGGCGCAAGTAGACGCCATAGATCAGGCGTTTTGCGGACGCTCGTGCTCCGCGTACGTATTGAGCCGATCACGTTTCTTGACACGCGGCTCGCCTGTTCGTCGAATTCTTTAGCGTATTTAATTTCATACGAATGCATTATTGCACTGGGATGATGAATACGGTCACATTGGTTCAGCAAAATCTTTTTTTCACAGGCTGTCGCTCTTTTTTTCCTCTTTAAGCATTTACCGTGTGATAAATAGTGACTGCGTTGGTGCATATGAGCATGACCATTTCCCCTTCTCTCCCCAAGCAAAAAAGAAACGACGACTGACTAACAGATATGTGTGTGTGTGTGTGTGTGTGTGTGTGTGTGTGTGTGTGTGTGTGTGTGTGTGTGTGTGTGTGTGTGTGTGTGTGTGTGTGTGTGTGTGTGTGTGTGTGTGTGTGTGTGTGTGTGTGTGTGGTGAGACGTGCCGTCTCCTCCACCAATATGAAGAGGGGCGTCCGGTTTTCGTCTATGTTCATTCAGTGATTGTTTCGTGTATGTGCGAGTCTTACTCACTGTTATTCGTTATGTTGTTCTGCTGTTGATATCAATTAATATCTGCAGTTTTGAACACAAGTACGGTGTTGCAAGTCGTAGTGTCCTGGACTGTATACACTCTAACGATCTACATCGTCGTTACTATATATGGTTTTGCCGTGCACATATATATAAGCGGCTAGCATACGTATGTATATGGATGGTATATTCATTGCTTTGTACTAGAGTGAGATTGATTGATTGATTGATCGATTGATTGATTGATTGATTGATTGAGTGAGTGATTGACTGACTGATTGATTGATTGATTGATTGATTGATTGATTGATTGATTGATTGATTGATTGATTTTTTTTTCGCGCTTTTTGACACCAAGGTGGCATTTGAACAGCAAACGCCTCTAACGCGCGCCATTACGTCCTCGTTTTTTAACGACGCCGGTGACCTTGTGAGCTCTCCCTTTTCGTCTTGCGCGTTGGCACTGCAAGCCTACGTCGGAACCGAACGTTGCAGCAGCTGCCGCTGTTGCCATGTGTACGACTGCGTCGGCGGCGTCATGCGCGCGAATGGCCCAGACGGGGCGCGTTGGAGGCTCGCGCCGTTCGTCGCTACTTTTGGTTAGTACTGAAAATGTTTAGTTTAGCGCGCCCGACCGAGTAGCGGCACTGTCGTCGCCATTTTGTGGCGCTGAGCTTCGACCAGAACTTGTGTAAAACTATTGTATCAACGATATTACTGTGCGAGGGGGAGATGGGAGAGAGGGTTTGCCGAGGAAGCTTGGAGGTAAACCAGAGACATTGTTGTTGATGCAGCAAGCAGCGCAAAATACATCTACACGTTTGCGCAGCTTTAGTGGCTGAACGAACCACCACCGATGTCGTTTATTATACCGGTGTCGTCGCCATATGCCGGTTGTTTTCATCAAATGTCCCGTTTATGCATTTTTGTGAAGTCATCCTCAATATGGCGGCATCGGCGCAATCATTGCGATCAAAGCGTCCAGAGATCACGAAGCCTGGTACTCTCTAAACTAATAACCATGCCAAATTCACTAGTGAACAAAGCCTAAAGTCACTCTTTGCTCAGTGAGTGCTCCCCAGCGCACAGGAGATTGTGGTGTGCATCTGTGGGCATGTATCTCATGGGTTACGGGTACGTATGTGTGCGTTTATTGCTGATAAACAAGAAAAAGAGATCCTTTCTTAAATATTGGTAAATAAGTTGCCCCCCCCCCCCCCTATTTCCCATACTTCCTGGCTTTACGGCCTGCTAGTGATCACCTCGTACAGGATAATGTAAACTCGAGATAATTGGTGTGTGTGGGGGGGGGGGGGGGAGGCAACATCCTGCAGTGAACATTAATTGGCTGAGAATGATTATGATGACCTTGATAAAGAGGGCGTTTGTGTTATCTGTTTATTTTCTCTTCTGCCCATGTTTCCACGCTTAACTTTCTTTCACGATGAATCCCCACCGACTACTTCAACTTTCTGTCGCCCTACCATAAGAAAAAGTTGGCATTCCGAGCGAGCCCTTGAGATACATTGTTGCCAACCGGTTGTAAAGTGTGCGCCAACCGTTTGGCGCGCGTTCTACGGCCGGGTGGTCTCGGGCCGGCTTTCGATCCATCCAAGGCCGCGCCGCCGACGTTCCTGAAACGCCGAGATGTCAAGGTGACGGCACCCGCACGCTTATACCTGAGGTTCCTGTATGAGATGGAGTGATGCCTTCTAATTTCCAGTCAGAGGTCACTGGAACAGGTGCATCCTTTCATTGGCAGTTGGCAGCTGCTCCATATCTGGTTATCACAGCCTCGATACACTCCAGTCCGTCTTCCCTTTGTGAAGTTCGGTCTTGTGGAATGGCGTCGCTTATTTCAAGTGTTCGAATGGGGTTGCCGGCGTGTACGAAACTTTTTTAGATGCCAGTGAGTGAAGTTGCCAAGATTGTTCCACATTACTTTAGTTTTATTCATATTAATTTTCAGACCTACTCTTTCAGACCTACTTTCAGACCTACTCAAGAGTAGGTCTGAAAATTAATATGAATAAAACTAAAGTAATGTGGAACAATCTTGGCAGAGAACATCGCTTTGCGATAGGTGGCGAGACACTGGAAGTTGTAAAGGAGTACGTCTACTTAGGACAGGTAGTAACCGCGGAGCCGAACCATGAGAGTGAAATAACTAGAAGAATAAGGATGGGTTGGGGCTCATTCGGCAAGCATTATCAAATCATGAATGGTAATCTACCACTATCCCTCAAGAGGAAGGTATATAACAGCTGCATCTTACCGGTACTTACCTACGGAGCAGAAGCCTGGAGACTTACAAAGAGGGTTCAACTTAAATTGAGGACGACGCAGCGAGCGATGGAAAGGAAAATGATGGGTGTAACCTTAAGAGACAGGAAGAGAGCAGAGTGGGTCAGGGAACAAACGGGGGTTAAGGACATCATAGTTGAAATCAAGAAGAAGAAATGGATATGGGCCGGGCACGTAGCACGTCGGCAGGATAACCGGTGGTCATTAAGGGTAACTGACTGGATTCCAAGAGATGGCAAACGCGTGAGGGGGAGACAGAAAATTAGGTGGGTAGATGAGATTAAGAAGTTTGCAGGTATTACGTGGCAGCAGAAAGCACAGGACCGGGTTGATTGGCGGAACATGGGAGAGGCCTTTGCCCTGCAGTGGGCGTAGACAGGCTGATGATGATGATGATGATGATGATGAGTGAAGTTGAATTTGCTGTAGCGCTTGTATAGAGTGATTCGCAATCGACGAACGAGAAGTGTCGCTGAAGCCGGCGTTTCGAGTAAAGGACTCGTCTTCGTCAGGACCCGGACTTCTCCTGAACTCCTGTAGCGTTTGTTACGCATACCTTGTGTTAAAGAGACTCCTTGAGATATAGAGTATACTTTGTTGCAAACGAAAATCGACGCCATCAGTCCGCGGCGTCGCTTTTAGTACGCTTCGTATCGGGTCATATGAAGTGGGATCGCGGCGGTCAACCAATCCGCAAAGGAGATGTATGGAATGAATGACGGTTGAGGCGCAGTGCATGGCACTTCCGTACAATGTGCCATGTGTTCGGATAGTCACCACAGAGACGACGGGGATAGGCGGGTATTTCTTTAGTATAGGCCCCTGTTGATGTGCTTTGATCGTTGCTTTGAAGTAGATGTGCATGGTTGTATGAGTTTGTCAGTTGAATGGAGCCCCTTGTCTTGCGAGATACGTTTGCAGCTTCGAGAATGGCGAGCTCTCGTCGCGGTGGGGGTGCCGTTGTGGTGTTCGGAAGCTAGCGAACGAGCTAGCAGTATATATATAGCTCGCTTGCCACTGTCGCATAGGATGCTCCCGACATCCCCTGACCGAATCGGCAGGAGACGTTAAGGAAGCGTATTGGGTCGGGTTGGATTCGTAAGTTACTCTTCCGGAAGAAGTTGCTGTTTGTGGCTTTTTGTGTATCACTAGTGAAGATCGTGTGCAGCGAGTTACGGACGGTAACATCAGAATGGAACAAATGACAACCACGCGGCGATGTCTGTGTATGCCTCCTGATCGCCTCTGTTAAGGGTCTCTCGACCGCCGCCGTCAGCAGGTTGTGCTCGTAACTTGCATCAGGACCGACGAGAAGGGAAGTACAGGCGCGACGGCATAGAGCAGCAAAGCAATAGAGTTTAATACTACATCGTTAAACCAAAGTGGACATATAAGTTTGGAAACTGACAAAAGTAAGAAGCCAGAGGAGCAGAGTTCCGTCAGAGTCTCAGTCAAGTCTGCCCCACCCAGTCTCTCTCAGCGCGTTTTAAAGGGTTCCAGACACTTGTGTGACGTCAGGCGCCTCCAGACATGACCAAATATGGATCACCTTGTGTTCGCAGCACTGATCACGCCACCGATCGCGCCATGGATCGCACCACCGGCATTCCACACTCAAAAGCCAGGCGCGGATGAGCCGTGAGCTCACCGCGTTCTCGCTCACAGCACAAGGCCAAGGGCGCACAAGTGCTCCACCTTCGCCGCAGCAGCGTCTCCGGTTTCTCGGGCGTCTGGGCATCCACTTCTGCGCCTCTATGCCCGGAACGTCTACAGGCCCGGGAATGTTCGCACGCTGTCCGTGTTCTTGCATTTGGGTCCAAAGGGGTTCACGTAATCGAAGCTTAACAGACTGCCCCCACGCGGATGGAGATCCCGAATGGCAGGGGACAGCATCCACTGTCAACAGGGATCAGTCGTCGCAGCTCTTAGCCTTCTTAACCTGGAGCACGGTACGTGATACCTGGTTCTAGGCCCTGTTCCGTCTCGTAAGGTAATTCCGCCAGATTTCTCTGATGTTGTCGAGGCTCGCCGGAGGCTGGAGGCGAACTACAATGGAATCCAGCAAATGGCGAAAGCCAAAAAGTGGCCAAAGACAATGGTACGATCTCCTTCCCCGGGCGACACCGCAGGGGCTCGTCAGTGGGACTGGTCGCCAGGCAGCTCCGGGTGGTGACATGGGCCCCGGTCACCGCGCAAGTTCTGGCGCCACTATGAGCCTCCACCGAGATGACTGTGATTGGTTGCTGCCACTCTGGTGAGACGGCGCCGTACCGGACAAAGCTCGTCGACCGAGACATCACACCACACAGGTTCAGGTCTCTCATCAGCAAGAAGGGAAACCACTGGTACTTCCGGCGTTCCTGCCAAGAGCTTGGGAACCGACGTGGCGTCCGAAGAGATGCCGGATGACAACGAAGTCCTCTCTCTGGGAGGGCAAGATTCTCGCCATGGTAGAGCCGGTCGACTGAACAAACAATCCACGGGAAAACACAGGATAACAAAGCCATTGAAGAAGCAAGTGCGAGACAAGTACCCACTGAGCCCCGCCAGGCTTACCTTAAACACAAACGTCTCAACCTTATTACTCGTACAAAGTACTAAACACACCCCTAATTTCGTTGCCCACCTGACGACGCAAAGGTCTTCCATAGCTACGGAAGAAATAATAACACAAAAACCTATGTCAGGAAGAAAAACAATCGAGGCCACTTCATGACCTAGAGGCTTCGGCTTAAGCCATCGGCATTGCCATTGAGACTCCCCTTTTTGTACCGTATTTCGTATGAATACTGCTGCAAAACGAGGCTCCAGCGCAGGAGGCGACCGTTTTTGGAAGAAGCTGTCTGCAGCCATCTGAGAGGACAATGGTCGGTCTCTATTATGAACCTCGAGCCTGCAATGTAGCACGACAACTTTTGCACTGCCCATACGAGACACGCACATTCTTTCTCGGTTGCGCTATACGCTTGTTCTCGCACAGTCAGCTTACGACTGGCATAAAGAACTGGGTGTTCACCGTCCTCTCCTCGTTGGCACAACACTACTCCCATGCCTCGCTCACTAGCATCACACTGAACTATGAACTCTTTCGAATAGTCAGGTGATTTCAGCACAGGTTGACTTGTTAAGGCGGCTTTTAATGCTTTGAAAGCCTCCTCTTTACGGTCATCCCAGACGACAGTTTGTGGCTCAGTTTTCCGGAGAGCGTCAGTTAAAGCGCTAGCCAATTCCGAATATCTCGGGATGTAACGCTGATAGTATCCTGCAACCCCCAGAAATGAGCGGATATCTGTCTTTGAGCGTGGTTGCGGGAAATCGCGTACGGCAGCCACCTTGAGCTCAGAAGGTCGGAGGCGTCCTTGTCCGATTATGTGACCTAGGTAGATCACCTCAGCTTGAGCTAGTTGGCATTTAGGTGCCTTCACAGTTAGTCCCGCTTCACGCAAACGCGTTAGAACCACTCGCAGATGTTGCATGTGTTCCGACCAAGAGGACGAATATATCGCCACATCGTCTAAGTAGGGTAAAGCAAATTCCCCTAGTCCTCGTAACACCTTGTCCATAAGACTTGAAAAACAGTATGGTGCATTCTTCAAACCGAAGCTTAATACCTTAGGGCGGAACGTTCCCAACGGTGATATGAACGCTGCATATCTGCTAGCCCTCTCGGTGAGAGGAACCTGCCAGTAGCCTCGAACAAGATCCAGCGTGGAAATATATCGAGCACCACTAACCTTCTCAATGCGCTCTTCAATGTTTGGTATTGGGTAAATCTGATCTTTGGTGATCGAGTTTAGCTTGCGATAATCCACGCAAGGGCGTGGATCTTTTCCCGGCACCTCAACTAAAATTAAGGGCGAAGTATAATCGCTCTCGCAGGGCTCGATCACGCCTAATTCCAACATCTTCTTCACCTCTGAATCCATAATCTCTCGTTGGCGCGGTGACACTCGGTAAGCTTTGCTACGCACGGGTTCTGAGGATGTCAGCTCGATGTCATGAGTAACAACTGAGGTCCTTCCTGGTTTGTCTACAAATAAGTCCTGAAATTCTTTCAGAAGATCTTGGAGCTCGATCTTTTGCTCCGGCTCCAACTGCGCTTTCGATATTAATTCTTTGATTAGTGGTTCACTACCCTCACCATTTGTGACTGACGCAAGCCCTGGAAGTTCAACTGGAATCTCCTCGGGAATGTTTACCATCATGCATACCACTGCTTCCCGTTCTCGGTATGGCTTGAGGAGATTGCAATGATACACCTGTTGTATCTTTCGCTTTCCGGGCAGGCTTATCACGTAGTTTGTGTCAGAAAGCTTTTCAACTACGTTGGCGGGACCTTCCCACTGCACTTCTAACTTGTTTTTCTGCGACGGTCGCAGTATCATTACTTTGTCCCCGACATCGAATCGACGGGTTCTGGCTGTGCGGTCATAGTACACTTTTGACCTATGCTGCGCTTTAGCCATGGCTTGCTCTGATAGCCGTTGAGCGCTTCTTAAACGCTCCAGTAGCTTGAGAACGTACTCGACCACTACTGGGTCTTCGGCTCGGCCTTCCCACGATTCTCGAAGCAAGCGAAGCGGAGATCGCAACGAGCGGCCGTACACAAGCTCGGCTGGTGAAAACCCCGTTGCTTCATGCGGGGCAGTCCTTAACGCGAACATGGTAGCCGGCAAACAAAGCTCCCAGTCCGTCTTCCTTTCGTAGCATAACGCCCTCAACACTCGCTTCAGAACGGAGTGGAGCTTCTCTACGGAGTTAGACTGAGGGTGGTAGACTGAACTATGAATTAGTTTTACTCCGCACCTTTCCAAAAACGTAGTGGTAAGAGCACTAGTAAACACAGTGCCTTGATCCGACTGTATTTCGGCGGGAAAGCCAACTCGTGCGAAGATGGAAAGCAGCGCGTTAACTATTTCCACAGAACTAAGTTCTTTAAGTGGAACCGCTTCGGGGAATTTAGTCGCTGGGCATATCGCGGTCAGCACGTGACGGTACCCCGACGATGTCGCCGGCAGTGGGCCTACAGTGTCCACTACGAGCCGCCGAAACGGCTCTGTGATGATAGGCACCAGCTTCATCGGCGCCCTCGACTTGTCACCCGGCTTCCCCACACGCTGGCACGTGTCGCATGTCTTTACAAATCGCTCTGCGTCGCGGAAACAGCCTGGCCAGTAATACTCCTGCAACAACCGTCCCTTCGTTTTCTTGACGCCTAAATGACCAGCCCAAGAACTTCCATGCGACAAGCGCAGTAAATCCTCTCGATAAGCCTGGGGCACGACCAGCTGATCAAACATTACACCCCTTTTGTCAACATACTTCCTGTACAGTATGCCATCCTTCTCATAATAACTTATGTTTTTCGGGGCTATCTTTTCATTTACCCTGCTCTGGATGTTTCGCAAGCTCGGGTCTTTATTTTGTTGATCCCTCAAGGCCACGCTGTCTACCATTAACAGTCGCTGTAAGCTTTCCGACGTAGGCGCTACAGATAAATCTCTGGAATGCTCTTCCAATATTTCTGATGGTGCCCGTGCCGTAGCTTCATCCTCCACGGATGGGACCTCCTGCTGTTGTAATGCTGGCGCAAGTTCGACCTCTGCTGGGGAGTCCTGCGACAGGCTGATTTCGGCTAAATTGGACTCGGAAACTGCCTTCGCAGCGAGTTCCCGTGCTTTCGAACGCGTTAGCGCCATCACATTAGCCTCCCCAAACAGCTGCCCTCTCTCGCGCAGCATCTTGTCAGATCTATTCGAAAACAGGTAAGGGTATTGCGGAGGGAGTGCCGGCGACACGGCAGCTTCCGTCTCGAGCGTGCCGAAAGGACCTTTGATAGTTACCTTTGCGACGGGAAGGCATGCACTGCTCGACTCTACTGCCTGCTTGATCCACGCGCACTCACCCGTGAACATTTGCGGCTCAACGTACGAGCTGTGAACTACGTCCATCGTAGCCGCCGAATCGCGCAGTACGCGGCATGGCTTCCCGTTCACTTCAAGGTCGCGCATGTAGGGTTCGAGAAGCTCGATATTCTCGTCCCTGCCACTGATAGATAGAAACACTACTTTTGGTTTCTTACACTGCGCCGCAATGTGACCGGGTTTATGGCAGTTATAGCAAAGGAACGGTTTCCTCGCTTCTAGCTTCCTTTGCTGTTCTAACGCATGTTCGGTGTTCCGTTCCGACTCCGACGTATTTACGGCTGGGACATTCCCACTTTCAGGCTCTTCCTTCATTTTCACAGGCCCTCTCTTGGGCTTGAACCTAAAATCGGGACCCCCTTTTCGACCACTGTCACTGCCTTCGCGAGCTCGACGTGTGACGAATTCCTCTGCTAGCTCGGCGGCTCTGGCTACAGAGTTAACATCTGGCCTATCTTGCACCCAATGCTTAAGGTTCTCTGGTAACCGGTTGTAGAATTGCTCTAGTAAAAAACACTCAACAACCTTCGCGTGGTCACCGTAGGCCTTCTCCTCCTTTAGCCATTCCTCCATGTTTGACTTCAGTTTATAGGCAAATTCAGTGTATGACTCACTCCTTCCTTTCTCCATTTCACGGAATTTCCGCCTGAATGCCTCCGCGGACAGCCTGTACTTCCTAAGCAAACTGGATTTTACTTTATCGTAATCGTCGACCTCCTCAGTGGATAAACGAGCGATTACTTCTGCTGCCTCGCCCGGTAAGAGTGTGAGCAAGCGCTGTGGCCACGACTCGCGGGAGAACCCCTGCTTCCCACACATCCGCTCGAAGTTCACTAAGAACAACCCGATGTCCTCTCCGAGTTTATAAGGGCGAATTAGTTCTGTCATATTCAACGATATGTGCTCCCCTGCACTGTTTGCCTCGCTTCTCTGCCCTGCCGTTCGAACGCGCTCTATTTCAACCTCGAGTCGCTTTAACTCGAGCGCGTGATCCCGTTCCTCGCGCTCTCTCGAGCGTTGAAACTCGAGTCGTCTTAATTCGAGCTCCCTTTCCTCACGCACTTTCTCTTGCTGTTCTCTACGCTCCTCTGCCTGTCTTTTTGCGGCTTCCCTTTCTCGAATTATCTCAAGGCATTCCGTCAGCTCATCTTCCTCAGCCTCCAGAGCACTAATAGCCTCGATCAATTCTGGTTTCCGGAGTGCGTCAGAAACATCCAAACGCAACTCCTTTGCAAGCTGTAACAACTCCGGCTTACGCAGCAACCTCAAATTCATGGCTGTGTTCAGTGCGACCTTCCCTACTGTACACGACTATCTTGCCGCAGCCCACCTTGGCGACAACAATAGTTCGAATTACCAGTTACGCTTCCCCCATGAAAAAGCCTGGCAAAACTCAGCAGACAAAGTCCCGCACTCACCACTCAACAGCCAAGAATCCCGCGTAGACCCTCGCAAACACTGCATCTGGTTGCGGCCTGGTAGACGAGACGGCTCGTGGATCCGTGTCGCAGCTCAGCCCTCGAGTCGTCGAAATGACTGCAGCATCCCGCCGCTGCCAACCAGTTGTTAAGGGTCTCTCGACCGCCGCCGTCAGCAGGTTGTGCTCGTAACTTGCATCAGGACCGACGAGAAGGGAAGTACAGGCGCGACGGCATAGAACAGCAAAGCAATAGAGTTTAATACTACATCGTTAAACCAAAGTGGACATATAAGTTTGGAAACTGACAAAGGTAAGAAGCCAGAGGAGCAGAGTTCCGTCAGAGTCTCAGTCAAGTCTGCCCCACCCAGTCTCTCTCAGCGCGTTTTAAAGGGTTCCAGACACTTGTGTGACGTCAGGCGCCTCCAGACATGACCAAATATGGATCACCTTGTGTTCGCAGCACTGATCACGCCACCGATCGCGCCATGGATCGCACCACCGGCATTCCACACTCAAAAGCCAGGCGCGGATGAGCCGTGAGCTCACCGCGTTCTCGCTCACAGCACAAGGCCAAGGGCGCACAAGTGCTCCACCTTCGCCTGCAGCAGCGTCTCCGGTTTTCGGGCGTCTGGGCATCCACTTCGGCGCCTCTATGCCCCGGAACGTCTACAGGCCCGGGAATGTTCGCACGCTGTCCGTGTTCTTGCATTTGGGCCCAAAGGGGTTCACGTAATCGAAGCTTAACACTGGCTACATCGTCCGGATTTCACAGCTTCCTCAGAGGAGGAGGAAAAGGAGAAGGAGAAGGATGTTGGAGGTTGCAGGCGGATGTAGCTTGTGCGTTATGCAGTCCATTGCACCAAACGGCTTCCTGCTTTCAAACTGTGCTGAAACAGTTTCCACAGCGTCCTTGACACGATTTAGGAACAGATAAAAAAAAATTGGCCGCCATCCCACAGTGCGTACGTGAATGTCCAGCGAACCTGTATCAAACACACACATGCTGATGGGGGGGGGGGGGGGGGCGGATTATTCTTACTTTATAGTAATGGTGGTAATAATCGCTTTGTGGTCGTTGTGGTAGACCGTGACTGGTTCCGCGACCAATTTCAGCAAGACGTAGTTGTTATTTTAGTCGAGCATTGTATTCACGCTGTTCTGCTGGTGTCTGGTTTCCGTGGTCTACCCATGGCAGTCTTATAATGAACTGAGTGAGTTACTAGACGGGTCTCTCTTTTATATATGAAAGCGGGAAACACACGCGGGAGAAGGAAGGGAAGTCATTCGAAGCCCTCGTGTGAAGTGCAAAGCAGCTGCCACCTAATCTTTACCGGGAACGCGTGGGAGGATGCTCCCATTGTTCACAGGCACCTTATCATCCATCATGAGGTTCTCATTCTTCTTTTGCGTTTTTCTAGGAACGAAGCTCCTTAGTCCCGCACCCCGGCGTCGCCCGTTGAGCAGGCTAGTGAAAGAAACCCACGTGACCGGTATGGCAAATTGAGGCGCCATCTATTGACTGGGATCAGAGTTAAAATCTGCGTTCCGTCTCTTTCCTCCCAACTCTCTTCAACCCCCTCTCTGGTGGGATCAACTCCCTTTCCTGCGGGAGGCGCGCTTTCCGCCGCCGACTGAAATCCGTTGGAAAGTTTCGTGTCTGGCGTTGGTAAGGCGTGCGTTAGCCGTCGTTGCTCGTCCGTTTCATGGTGCTCGCTCGCTCTGTGCTTGTGCGACGCGATGTTTTACGACTCGCGCTGTTCGTGCATAGTGCTTTGCTGCTCGAATACTTCCAGAACAAGTCCCGGAATATATGTGCCGGCAGCCAAAAGAACGACAGGTGAGCGTGCCCTTTGAGTCGCGGTTTTCATTGTGTCAATTTGAATTCACGTCCATACCGAGTAGCTGTTCTCTGCAGTGGGGCTTCAGTTAATGTTTTCAAAAATGACTGATTGGAAAGGGCACGACGCTGCGTTTAAATCGTTATACGAACAAGCAGCGGACATGAAGCCCATGCGACGTAACTGTAGTTACAGGTTTACAACTCTCACAGAACCGCGTGCTTGAGTGTGTGCTTTGCATTTGTTTCCGGTTAATTACTCGCCATCGTCCATATATAAACACGTTTGTGAGACATTAGGTAGATGTATGAAAACCTGCGCTGCTCTGAGACGAACAACGAGTTCACTTTTGCACGAGTCGACGGCGCTCTTTATCTGATTGAAACTTGCCCTTTTCTTCAGGGTGTATTTCGGAACGCAACACAGCTGATCGGTGCGCCCAGAGAAAAGCTGAAGAATTGCAGAATCGGCGCACTTCAAGAAGAGATGCTGTGAATCATCCGATATCAGCCGTTCATTTTCTCCGCGTTCATTATCACTAGTTATATGAAAACTAACGTTTTTGGAAATGTAGTCAATAAAGTGCGGCCAATATTAGTTGTGTTATATGTGGAGTTCATTTTGACATCTTTAAAATGATCTTTACATTATTATTCTTTTTTTAGGTATTTCAACTCCTTTCATTGTTTTTGCATTCCAGGAATGTTCAATTTTGTTAGTTATGATAATTTTGTGCAATATCGTGCGCATATATCAGAAGCTGTTCTGGCATATATCAGAAGCTGTTCTGCACGTTTCTCAGTATAAAAATTGTGTTTTTGAATATGTGCCCTAGTGTTATGTTCTGTTTTTTATTCCACTGTTCTTTAAGTTCTTAACTTTGCCGAGAACTTTCGTGTTGTTTAGTGATCATGAACACGTGTATGTTAATCTCCTGTTGATAACTTCTGTTAATCTCCTGAGCCTGTATCGCACCACATTTGATGAAAATGTTGATTTTCGAAAACGACGACAATAAAACGAGACCAAAGATATTTTGTGTTGTAAGTGCAATTCATTCTTTTGCGTTCTGGCACATGCTGCACGACTGCAGTGTTTGCAGAATGCCTGATTGCAAATTGCGCACATTCAAACGCGCAACGAACGCGCGGCGCAGTACGCGCAGCGGATGCAAAAGGGGGTCTTAAAAGAAAGGGAGAGGGAGCCAGCGCACGCAAACAAAACAAAAAGAAAAAAACCCGGCGCACACGAGGGAGCTAGGAGAGGAGGCGCGGCTGGTGTTAGTGTTGCCATGACGACGCATACCGTGTGCGCCGCCATTCTGCCGTTCGAGTGTCTGAATCCCAGCCGCCAGGATATTAACTGAAGGGACGTTTGGCGCTGCCAGCGCTGACGTCATGAATTAAGGCGTCCTATGGGAGGTATACGGAGTAACCTCCCCCTGGTTGAAGCTCCCTTCTGTTAAGCATCGCTTTGGGTTGCAGTGGCCGGTGATTTAAGAGGAAATGTTTACGCCTTGTGCGGTTTGGTTCCAGCGCACCAGAAATTCAAGGTTAAAAGAAAAAAGCTCTGTGCACAACTAGTTGTAATGGTCGTCTTCACTTTCACCACCTTTATCGTGGATTGTGAAATGACAATCATCATTCTAGCGCACTACGGGCGCTTTGTCGAAGGTTGTAGCAGATGGTGTCCCCAACAGGCGCCGGCGCCAAGCGGCAATCAAACGCTGCGCCGTGCGGCGCGCCGCGCGGCTTGCATGAAATGAATAAATTTTTGTGATGTTGAACACTTCCGGAAAATAAAATTCTCTTGGCGTTCCGTCGCCGCCGTCGAAGCTCCCCTCCGCATCACCGCTCGCACCCCTCACCCACCTGCCTCCCCCTCCCTGCGCTGCGCGCACCGAACTCACTCGCTCAGTCGTTCCCTCCACCGAGCGCAGCAGACGCTCTTCCCACCCGCTCCCCACCCCACCGCCTTCATGAAAGCCAGCAGCGAGATCGGGGGCATGGTCGTTTGCGTCCCATATCTAAGGAGCTTCGTTCATCGGTTGTATTCGTACACGAAACAAATGCTAGTTTTACAGCGAAAGCTCTTATGAGATCATTTCAACGGCCGTTTCTGGCGCCGTAGTTGCCCGCCGCCGCCGGTGTCCGTAACCGCTATCGCACGAAATAAGGAAATAAAGGAAACAAGAAAACAATTTCCAGGATGCAACGAGGTTCGAACCTGGGTCCCCCTACGGTGGAGCCCAGTGTTCTACCTCTAAGCCATGCCGGTGCTTGAAAGTGCGTTGCAAAAGGACCCTATACAGGCTTCATGTCACGAAGGAACCACATTAACATATGTAATGTAGTGTGGTAGAAGAGTAAAATAACAACCAGGCGTCACACAAACGCGAATTTTGTAACCGGGCGTAACAAAATGCGAATTGCGCAACGAGTGGGTTGTTGAATGCTTCCAACCCATTACAGATGCATCCACAATAATTCTTCATCGTCATCAACCACAGCATCAACAAAGTGCACATAATGCCTTACAAGTGTTTAGGGAGTACCATGGTTCTCCGCAGAATGACAAAAAAAAATGCATAGTGACTGCTTCCCTACTTCACAAAAATTATGATGATTTATAGCGTAGTGGGTTCCCGCAAGTGCACTTCTATTGGTTGCCAAGGAAGCCCATAAGGCTCTCATGATCCATTTCCCTCAGGCTCTCAATAAAGTTAAATTCCTCTCTCTCTCTCTCTCGCTCTCCGTTTCTCTGGTTAACGTATGTTATAAAGCGTGGCGGGACAGTTAAATAACGACTGGGCGTCACACAATATGAATTACGTAACTAGTGGATCGTTTAAAGCTTCCAACTCATTACAGAGGGCTCAGCCATAATTCTTCATCGTCATCAACCGTCGCATCAACAAAATGCACATAATACCTTACAGATGTTACCTCGCTTCTACGCAGAATAACGAATAATGTCGTGGTGGGTGCTTCGCAACTTCACAAAAATTATGATTTGTGGCGTAGTGGGTACCTTGCTAATGTACTTGTATTAGTAGCCATAAGAGAGTGTGTAACGGGCTCTAGAAATGCCGCTCTTCCAGCTTTCGCTGTGACTGTGCTGCGTTTCCCGCGCAGGTCTGGCGATTATTTTATTGAAACGAATACTGAGCTCGTTTCGCAGAAATGCCTGTTTTCAAAGAAAGATATGCCGTTTGCCTTCAATTGTTAAAGGGCCCCTAAACCACTCAAAGGCGAAACCCGGCTACGGCAGGTGTAATGAGGGGTGAAATGCATGAAAAACTCCCGTACTTAAACTTGAGAGCATTTCAAGGAACGTCGTATCCTGCGCACCCGGTAGGTCATGCCTCGTAACGAGATGATGGTTTCCGAGGAACCAATTTAAATTATTTTTCTACACTGCAGTGCACTGAAATGAAGGCAGTCAACTTTGCCATATACATGCGTCGCTGTTAAATAGAAAAATAAGGATTCTCCTTCCACCACATGGCATTTATGTAGTGTTTTCTTCCCGCAGCAGATGCAAGTAATATCGTGGATTCGTGGTAGGACACCTGCTTGCCACGCAAACGGCCCGAGTTCGATCCTCAATGGCACCGAAGATTTTTATTGTTTATTTCATTTGCATCTTTCTCGATTTTTCGCTCACGGACGATTTTTCGCTCAAAAGCGACGCCGACACCGACGGCGGAATTTCTGCGAAACGAGCTCTCTAACGCTATCGCGTTAAAACTTGGAGGACGCTTGAGCTTGGCGTTCAAGAGTGGAACGCGATAGCGTAATCGGGCCCCGTGCGCATCACCTTCTCAATTGCTGGCTCGACTTCGGTTCTCGGTGCATACCTCAACCGTGCCGTAAGGAAACGAACAACTGTGCGCGTAACATTGGCCGTTTCAAGCTATCCTTGAATGCCTAGTGCAAGTACAGTTGCTAAGTGCCTACTACGCCATAATTCTTTCTTTTGCGAATCAACTAAGGGCCCACTACGCGTCCGTAAGACAACACGCGAAGCTACGCAGCTGCTCACCTTGTTGATGCTTCTGCAGCTGATGATGATTAAATAGGTCTTTGCGCTTTGTAGTGGGTGGGCCTTTAAAACACCCACTCGTTGAGCAATTCACATGTTTTTACGCCTGGCGCGATTCTACGCTTCTGCCGCGCAGTATTACATGCTTTAAGAAGACTCTATCAGCTACTTGACATTCATGTAGTGTTTTTTTTTTCGGAAGCAGTTTCAAGATGTAGTGTGGCTCTGTGGTAGAACACTTGCTTGCCACGCAGACGGCCTGGGGTCGATTCTCACGCGAATCTAAGATTTTGATAATTTATTTTAATTGAACCTACTTGATTTTTGGGTCACGGACAAGATGATAATTTTCGCTCACAACCGCCGACATCGACGCCGACGCCAGCATTTCTGCAAAACAAGCTCTTTAACGCTATCGCGTTAAAAAGGCTGCGCCGAGTATGCAGGTAAACACTTTGCCGAGTATGCAGGTAGATGAGCTTTCTATTTTTGCTTGCATAGCAGTGAGATGGAGGCGGCTCTGCATTTCTTTGGCGGTGAACTAATGACCGATTGATCTATATATTAAAGTTTGCTATCGAGACCAAACACGCTGTGTTCGTGAGTACCAAATAACTTGGCTCGTTACCACCACTGCCTTTATATGTATAATTATTTAGACGGTTTCTTGCACGTGGCTTATTTTAGTGGCAACAAACATTTGCTATTGTAAATATTATTCAATAAATGGCAGACTTAATCTCAAGATCGTTCATTATGATTGATTGATACTGAAAACGACCTTTCTGACAAGTTCCAATGTTACTCTACTTGAAACGTTTCTTTTTTTTTTTCAAGGTTCAATTTTTTGTCATTCGAAGTCATTCTTTTTTTCGCAACGTGCCTTTCCGCAGTAATAAAAACTGGAGTGAATGAAATGAAACTAACGTTGACGGCAGTGTATGTCAGTAACTAAGCACGACTTCCTCACGTGCCCGAAAAAAATTATGGCGTTATATACATTCATTTCACGCCTGGACGACTTGAAAGGCTCTTAGCTTGCCTCCGGTCCCTAATTAGGTTTTCACATAGTGCACCTTCCTACGTTTCGCAATACATCTTCCGTGGAAATTAGTTCTCATCTCCTTCATTCGTTATTCTCTTTGTATGTTGTGAAGGGGCATATCTACAAGTGGAGGGAGCCTTCTGTTTCTTGTGAAGTGCCCGTCTGACCTAAGGTAAAGTAAGCGCAGTCGCTACTACTTCACGGCTTCGGTTCAGATTGAGCCATCGAGATTAGGGAAGTATAGTGTGCAAAGACAATTGTATTCCCTCGCTTATTTACAAGGCTTCAAAAAGGAGAGCAGATTTTCGCTTCTATTAGCAAGACGTATTTGCTTGTTATCTGCTTGTTATCTAAAAGCCCTAGCGACTGAGGGAGCGCTGGGCTACATTTTCGCCGCATTCCTTCTGTTTTGCCTTCCTTTGGAATCGGACGAGTGAGTGAGTGAGTGAGTGAGTGAGTGAGTGAGTGAGTGAGTGAGTGAGTGAGTGAGTGAGTGAGTGAGTGAGTGAGTGAGTGAGTGAGTGAGTGAGTGAGTGAGTGAGTGAGTGAGTGAGTGAGTGAGTGAGTGAGTGAGTGAGTGAGTGAGTGAGTGAGTGCAGTTTGTAGTCGTGTTTCTAGGTGGGAAGCAAACGATGGGCAGTTTCCTAAGCATACCGTACGGATATAGAGAAGTCAGTATGAGGAACTGATAGTACGTTTAGGCGACGTGTTCCTGTAGACTCAGCCTGCCCAAGGTGAGGTTCCCAAGCATGAGGGATGAAGTCCAACACAGATGATATTTGGATTTCATCGGCGCAATATTTGACCTTACAGAAAGCTTCATTCTAAAAAGACAGGGCGGTGCAGACACGGACGCAAGAAATAAGTCAGGACACCACAAACGCTGACTAACAACTGGAGAGGCGTACAGCGGCGGAAAAGGAGAGGCAAAAAAAGTATCTGCGCATGCTCAGGTAATAGGGCGAACCTATCAATCCGGCACGCGTGGGGGCCTACGTGAAAGATAACTGTTAAGATATTTGATTTCATCTTTATGTAAGTTAATCGTTGGTTGGCTCACGCATGCGCTGCCGCTATTCTCAATATGCCATGCCTAAATCATCAGGCGTGTTTCTTCATTCCTATGCCGGCACAAAACTGCGCATTCATCGAATTTCGGCGTGCATTTACACTCTCGACAATGTAAAGATAGATTAGAAGGTTGGCCTCCGGTTAGCGATCTCTTATGTTACAATAATCTCTGGTTAATGCCCTACGTAGAAGCTGCCGCAGCTGAAAGGAAGAAAGCTTGCTGCAATGTAATGAACGGCGTAATTGTCGAACGGATGTTGCGGCAAAAAGACGCACGCTGCTCAAAAGAAAAAGTCTAAATGAGCGTGCGCTAAATTTAGAAGGTACTTTCTGTACATTTCTGCAAGTTTCAGTGCCTTTTAAGTTTCTGTACCTTTTTTTTCAAACAGCTCTCGCTTTCATTCGTCATCATGAGTCGAAGAGATGTGCAGAGCACATTTAATATAAGTTTTTAAGAGCACTTATCAACAATTACCAATTTCGCAATATTTTCCTCTATATTCCTTACAAGATGTAATCTTTGTTCATCTATCATTGCGCAAACTGGGGCACATATAAAAATTCTCAGTGATTTTTTTTTGGTTCAGCTGGAGCTCTAGGGCAATAAAGAAAGGGCTAAACACAAGTAGAAATGTTTTCTGTCACGCGCAGACATCTTTCACATTGTTTCGCGTCACGCAGGTAATTGTGGCCCCTTGTTCAATTCCTGCGCTGGACGGTCTCATATTTCTCATGTTTCGCTCAAACCCGCAGTTACCGCGGCAGGAGAAAGCTGTCTTTTCAAGGTTTAGATAGCTTTTTGCCTCACGTGTGACCAAGGATCAATGAAGGACGTCATTGGCTGCGACGACGTGAGAGCTGTTGCAAGACGGTTTCAATTGCTAATGATAGAGGAGCACGCCAGATATCAAGGACAGAAAGGGAAAGGAAAATGAAGACCTATATTGTTCGTAAGATGATCATGGTAGCACGCTAGAAAAAAAGTGTGTGTTTGGAAGAAAGGAGGTTAGTGTGAGGCACGGCAGTGAATGGGTAGAGACTTGAGTACCTGTGACCGGTGAAGTAACGTGACCGAGACCGTCACTCGCAAGGACCTTTACGGTGAATGCAGAAAGCGCCACTTATGAGGAATGCGTAAATATAGCTTCGTAAGGACTGAATTGCGCCGACACTGATCATAAACTGTCGCTCTTCTCTCGAAGCAGACAGCTGCATGTCTGGCATAAGTACTTGGTCTATGAGCGTCGGTGCGAAAGAATGAGTAATGAGTGAGTGAGAGAGTGAGTGAGTGAGTGCGTGCGTGCGTGCGTGCGTGCGTGTGTGCGTGTGTGTGTGTGTGTGTGTGAGTGAGTGAGTGAGTGAGGAGTGTTGTTTTGTGTGTTTGTGTGTGTGGTGTGGTGTGTGTGTGTGTGTGTGTGTGGTGTGTGTGGTGTGTGTGGTGTGTGTGTGTGTGTGTGTGTGTGTGAGTGAGTGAGTGAGTGAGTGAGTGAGTGAGTGAGTGAGTGAGTGAGTGAGTGAGTGAGTGAGTGAGTGAGTGAGTGAGTGAGTGAGTTATGAATCAGTGGTAATGCCTTTATTAATGCTCTCTTCGTGGGGATTATTAATGCTATCTGTTCTTCTCTGTTCGTCCTTCCAAAGGGAGAGAATGCTTCGTCGCTGATACAGTATCAGTTACTGAAAGCACAACAGAGGATGCTGTGTTTTACGGGAACGAGTTCAAAGAGTGACAAAGGAGGACAACATTCTAAAATACATAAACTAAGGACAAAACGCGGCTGGAGAGCCTTTTATTCTGATAATAATAAGGGCACAATTATAAAGCGACGTTCTTCGAAAAATACTCACTGAAAAATGCAAATGCAAACGAATTCCTGACCTTTGTTCCTTTTTTTCAGAATCGACTGACACCGCGCCTGGAAATTATGGAAACAGCGGCGTTTCCCCGCTGCAAGGTCCTATCAGGCGACAGCTAGGCATACGCAATACCTTTCGCCGGAAGAAAGCTCGAACGGCCATCTATATGTATCGGTATGAAATGTAATACCCGGAAGACGAAACGCTCAATGTGCATCGTTCAATTTCGGCAGCAATGCACAAAATGACGGCGACCAACGACATCACTAATCGAATGGACAATGATTTCCAAAACGGCACCGTCACACTGCTTATCAGTGCGAACGCCACAGCGGACGTCGTCTCTTCCGCAAGCGCCGACGACATCCTGGGGCCTCGCTACCACAAGCGAGCCCGCATCGCCATCATTATCGTCATGATAGTAGCCTCAGTCATCGGCAACACCTGCGTCTGCTGGAAGCTCGTCGTCAAGAGACGGCGACGGCGAATGTCCAAAGCCCGTGTGCTCTTCTTGAATCTGGCCATAGCGGACCTGCTGGTAGCTTGCATCACTATGACGTCACAAGTGGTGTGGGAGTTTATGGGCAGACTGTGGATTGCGGGCGATGCCTTCTGTCGCCTCTTCAAGTTCCTACAGACGTTCGCGCTCGTCTCGTCCACTTACATGCTGGTGGTGATTGCGCTAGACAGACACATTGCCATCGTCACTCCGCTGGCACCGAACCCGGACCCATGGAGGTTGGCAGCGTTCACCTGGCTCGTGTCGTGTTTACCGTCCCTACCGAACGTTTACGTGTTCCACGCCGTCCAGGTGGCTCCCGGAAGGTGTTTCTGCGCGTCCATCTTCTACGACAGCGGCACGCCAATTTACCATCGACAGGTCTACATGGGATTCGTATTCTTCATGGTGTTTGTGGTTCCGCTCGCACTATTGGTGACATTTTACACAGGCATATTATGCACCATATGGAAGCATAGCTCCAGGAGTGACAAAGTTGGACAGCAAACAGCCTCATCTCTTCCACTTGCCAAGGTACGTGCCGTCACTATGCAACAATTTACCATATCGGCCAGGCAACAGCGTAACCTGAGACATTGATGCGTTTCACATTGCTTTTAACAGTGGAGCCGTTTAAGACTGAGGTTGATCCCTGCGGAGCGTAACGCACCTTCTAACGTGCATGTGCCACATAAAGTGTGCAAGCCCAACTACTCACCTCCGGTTCACTAAAAATGAAGAAGCTGTCTAGCTAAGCGCAAGCAGATGACAGGAGATCCAGAGCTTCGATGGAGAGAAACTGAGGCTAGATGTGAACGGCTTGCATCGGTCCCTGAGTTTAACAAGAGGCGCGACGTCGCACGATGCCGTTATGAATTCGAAATTTTGAAGCAGCTTCACTGACTTGACGTCGCAAAGACTTGTTAAACAGTGCAGATAGGGGCAGAACTACTATAGAGAAAAGTCAAGCAAATAAATAGCAATATGATGCCACCAGCTCCGCTGTTCAACCAGTCTTCCACGACGTTAAGTTCGTGAAGTTGCTGCAATTTGTTTTTGTTTTCCACTTCAGTCGTTGTCTCTTGCCTCCTTGGCTCCTGCAGCTACGAATTGGCGCGCATCCCTGTTCTGGGAAGTCGTCATGAATGTTCGGAAACCCGTGCCACATCCCGGTATTTACATACAAAATGGTCGTATAGCTCTCCATTAACGTGAACCTTGTCACACATTCGGAATTTAACGTATTCAGTGACTCAGATTATCTATTCCGGCGCAAAGCAAGTGGTCCGAATAGTCTAATCTACAAGACAGCACCAGCCAGCGCTCGTAAAGTGGTCGTGAAGAGGCAAGGAGACCTTCGTTTAAAAGATAACGATACATCCAAAGTGTCTGTCAAAATAAGAGTTAAGGGAAGTTTCCTTGAATCGTTCAAATTCTATGCAAAGAGACGCACATACATGCAAAGTTATGCAGATTATATGCACATGTTGCAATCAATTAAGCTGATAAATGCCACGCTCTATTTCATTAAGACGCCTGCGCACTTTAGAGATACGTATGAGGTGAGATTATATATACTCTTCTTACGTCTTATGTTGTTTTGTTTGGTCAGGCACGCTTACAACTTAGGACAATAACTTACTAAGAATGGTGTCAGTAGAACCACTAACTTTCAGAATATAAGAAGCCGTTGCAATCCTATATTTTGGTTTCGCAGTGTTTGAAACAAATGTGAAATTGCAGCCGATGAAATTAAAACGTCTTGTACTTTCCAGCTTCGGCAATTAGGTAGTCAATGTACTTGTTAGGGGGAACGTTATTTAGAGCATATCGTTACGGTAGGTTTATTTTGGTTTTGTTGTTACAGAAATAAAGTGGTAGCACTTTATGCAGGGCAGTTTAAACAGTAGCAATATTAGTTATCTTGGAAGAAGTATCCCTTCTGCCCATACATGAAAAGATAGAAACACGTGACATGAGGTCTGTTTTACCTTGATACCAGTCACAAAACTCTTGTACCTGAAGAAATGTGTTTACATTGAGTTATAAGGAGGTCAAATAATAAAGTATAGAAATATAACTATGTCAAATATACTGAAGTCCTACTGCAGATGACGTGCTTCCAATAAATCGCCTTTGGACGGAAAATATTGTATTAGATCAGTTCACACTTTTGGCACCAAGCATCAATTTTGTGCAGTGGCCAAGTTGCTGAAATAAGTCAAAATTATGAGGTTCGAAAGTTGTAAATGTCGTTCAAAGAGCGCAATAACCTGTGTCTCGTGGAACTTGCACCCGAATCTGGAAATATGCAGGTGCCACTTAGCCACGTACGGGAACAAATTAGCTCAGTGTTGATTTGTAGTTACTCCGACACATTAAAAGATGTATAATTGAATGCAGTAACTTCTACACTACAGTTTTCTGATGACTACCTCGCGCTCCCTGGTGTCACAAGAGGCAAGCGCAAGTCGTTTCAATGCTCACTTCAAACACGCCATGCTTCAGTACGCTTCGCTAGCTTTGCCAGAAGCATAAAGATTAAGGAGCAGCACCTCGATTAGTTCAGTGGGTTTTCCGTAGAACTACAGATTTCTCGGTCCCCCAAACCTCCGCTACTTGTACAGTGCCGTCTTTATTACGCTTAACCCAGTCACTGTAAGCAAACGAAGCCAAGCCATTCCAGCATGCGAGAAATTGAAGAGGTCCTCTTAGCTCTCCCAATGTAAAGGGATGTGTTGCTCCTATGTTTTACTCAGATGATTACTGCTTTGGGACATGAAAGTGGAATTTTGCTGTCTTATCTGGCACGTTTGTTGAGAAAGTCAGGCGTTTCCAGTCTGCCGGCCTTATCGGAAGTGTTTCCTCCTTAGTGCAGTAAGTATTTTGTGCAGGAACCGACTTCTAAGGGCAAGGTTTCTCTAGGCAGAAAATCTAGCATTGTTTCGATTATGACGGCCCAGGCCTTTTACGATTCGTGTACCCAGATATCGCGTACTTACCATTGCGATTTCGATCGTTCTTACCGAAGCTTCCTCCTCGAAGAATCTTCATTCAGTCCACACAGATGTATCTGTCTCATGGCGACAACAGATAGCAACGAAGACGAAAGACAAATAAAAAAAATAGAGAAAGAGAGGTGATAACAGCAATAAAGGAGGAATACGATAGTAATGCCTGTGAAACTGTATAAAGCTTCCTGTTCTCAGGCAGCTTTACATCCTGCATTTGAAGCTGAATACCTTATTTGTAGCCACTTCTTATTTTGCTGGCGGTCTCAAATCGCCGTCTGTCACGTCCGATAAAAAGCTGAAGGAAATGTGTCACTTGGTTTACGGCCACAGAGAGGTGATAAGGGGACGGGTGCTCGAACGGCGGCTCGAAGGGGAAATGAAAGATGGCTCCTTTGGATGGCAATATCCAATCCCTGACAGAAGCCAGATTCGCAGAAAGATCCGATCAAGAAGACGTACGTGGTGTGGCTTTATGGTGTGGCTTCTATTGAATATCTTTTGCAGTCTGGATATTTCTCTCAAAACCACGAAATGTATTTTATTGAAGCCACACAAAGTTACAGCACAATTTATTACGCATGGCGACCTTAAGCGAAATAATTTCTGACCATGTAGGCCAAGTTGGTGTGATATGAAATTTTCATCAACACGGGGTGTCGCTTGAGCCGACGTTTCGACTAGCGGACTTTTCTTCTTCAAGGCTACAACTTGAACGTGGTGCAGCACTGAAGAAGAGAAGTCAGCTTGTCGAAACGTCGACTTCAGCGACATCCCGTGTTCACGAATTTTTCATCTGTTAAAGCTTCCATGTTTCCCCGAACTTCTGCCTTTTTCAAGTGGCCAGTGTGACTCTCTTTTTTTTGTAAACTGTGGAACAATTCCACACTGCGAAGCTGCATGACCAGAGAAACCTTTTAGCACGCGATGCATAGGCGACACAGAATTTCGAACCATAGCCGATCACACATCCTGTAAATAAATTCGAAATGTTTGTCCAGAGGATGCTTTTGAATTCATCGTATGCTCCTTTTTTTAGCAGCATGCGCATTTTTGCCGCGACATGCGCCGTCTTTTCTGGCTTGCCGCATGCCCTTGGCGTCTCGTGCACGATCTTAATTTGTACTTGCCGTCTGTGTGTTTCCATCTTCATTTTTAGTGGACCAGCGGTGAGTAGTGGGGTTTCCGCAATTTCTGTGGAACACGCGTTTTTGCTCGCTAATAAACGGAATTGCCTAGCCATATGCAGCTCCGTTATTAAAATCAGGAAAACTTATTTGATCGTCAAGCATTTACACATGCAACACTTTGTCCACCAAGCGTACGTTCGGGTTTTCTTCTGTTTGTATGTTTCGAAACATGTGTAAGCTTCATGACGTCTGCAATATAGACCAGCCGACACTGACGGTTATCTAATTTTATTTTTGGCAAGACTTCAGCATGTACGGAGAAGCCGCTTTTTTTTTTCGGTGTACACAAGAAAGAGACGAGAACGTGGCCGTGACAACAACAGCGCCTCGATTGGCGTCGCGCGGTAGATCGTACAAAAAGCGCGCTCAGCCGTTTATGACAAGGCAGCGTAATGTCCGTTTCACCGTCTCAGCCATCACCTTGACGGTGAAAAATTTGAAAAAGAAAGGCCACAACAATATTTTATGTTCTAATGAACAGTGCAGATTTCTTTTTTTTTTGCAATTAAGTTACTTGACCTCTAGAGTGAGCACACAACAGGTGCAGCCACAGGACACTGCAACTATAAACAAAAACGAACGTCACTGATACACGCGCTAAATGAACATGTAGATATTCTGTACAGCTCTTTCTAGTTAAGCTTCATTGTGGTGGTTCGCGTAGCGCCTATAAGCATGCATTTTACTGATGACCACTGAACAGTGGTCTTAGTAAACGCATCATAATTTACTCATAGGAATCCAGGCAAGGTATGTAAAAAAAGAAACTACATTTGGTACATCGCGGCTACAAGACTGAGATAAGGAGTCGTGTGTTTATAAAGGGTACATGAACAATGTCTGGCTTAGAAAAAAAAAATTAAGGCAGCTTTGCACCAGTGTTGCCAAGCCTGAAGAAAGTGCGGAGTTGGGCATCCTTCTTAGTTTCTCTTCTGTTTTCTCTTTCTTTCCTCCTCTCTTTCTTTCTTTTTCTATTTTCCAGTTTTTTAATCTCCTTATTTCTATTTATTTCTATTTTTCTTCCTATTTCTTCCCTTCCTTTCTCTCTCTTTCTATTTATCGCTTGCTTCCTCTTTTTTTTTTCTATTTTTATACACGGTTTTGCCTGCGTTACGCAGCATACGACAGCATACGACAGCCCGGGCCCCTAAAGTGCTGCGCACTTAAAATGATGATGACAACGGAGCCTGCATTTTTCTCTTTTTACGACTGCTATTCTCTTTCACTTTGTTACGCCGGCAAATTCTGAGTCGTCAAAATATGAGCTTTCAGAGTTAAGTGAGCGACAGTAAGTCTTAAGCCTTTTAAGAGCTCGGGAGTAGCTGATGGTTGATGTTGTCTTCTAAACTCATACGTGTTTTCTGACAGACGCTACGAATAGAACTTTTGAGATAAAATCCCAAACAATTATTATACTGAAAAAATGGTCGATGTAATTCGTTGCGTTATCGATACATTGTAGCTACAAGGATAATTCGTAGAAAACGCCACTAGTATATGCAACTCTAAAAGAATTCACAGAAGCGACAGCAAGCTGGTATCGTTAGAGTCCCAGGCACAGCCGTGATCAATGTGTAAATTTCAATCATTCCATTTCATTTTACAGCGAAAGCTGTTATGAGATCACAACAACGGCCGTTTTTGGCGCCGTAGTTGTCCGCCGCCGCCGCCGCCGCCGGTGTCCGTAACCGCTGTTACGCGAAATAAGAAAAAGAAAAACGAAATAAGAAAAAAAATATCCAGGATGGAACACGGTTCGAACCTGGGCCCTCTCCATGGAAGTCCAGTATTCTACTATTATTGTACAGAGACGTACCGGTGCTTGAAACTCCTTTGCAAAAAGACTCTATAAAAAGGCTTCATATCGGGAAGGAACCGTATTTGCAAGTGTAATATAGCGTGGTGGAAGAGGAAAATGACAACCAGGCGTCACACGACGCGAATTCTGTAACCGGCGTCACACAATGCGGATTGCGCAACGAGTGGGTTGTTTGAAGGCTTCTAACCCATTACAAAGGGCCCTGGCATAATTCTTCATCGTCATCAGCCGTCGCATCAACAAAGTGCACATAATGCCTTACAGGTGTGTAACTGTTACCTCGCTTCTCCGCAGAATGACGAATAATGGCGTAGTGGGAGCTTCCCAACTTCACAAAAATTAAGATTTATGGCGTAGTGGGTACCTTGCTAGAGTACTTGAATTAGTAGCCCCAAGAGAGTTTACAATGGGCTCTAGAAATGCCGCTCTTCCAGCATTCGCTGTGACTGTGCTGCGCTTTTCGCGCAGACCTGGTGTTTTTTATTTCATACATAAGCATGAGGGGGCCAGAAAAAACAGGGGGAAGGTATGCTTCACTTAAGGTAGTCCAGGCACCCTCTTAAAATGCAGCAGGAAGCACAATGATTACAAAATGTACGCTTTTAATATATACGGTAAAGCGTAAATTACAGTACACTTCAATACACATAGTTTGCAATTTGTTGCCTGTAATAAGAACAAGCATGGCTGCTTATAGCACTTATTGTTTCAGACATAGTTAAAGAGACTAACCGGGGAAAAAAACACGCTTATACATTTTCGTTTAGGCGCGTAGGGGCTCGCCAACTGAAAATCGTCGAATTAAGTCTAAGTAACGTACGCACTCTTGTTTCCACCATTTCAAAGTCCGTGTCCTATCGTCGTAATATTGGCCCGCACATTTACATGGCAGCCAATATCAACTTAGTGACCAGATTTGTAGCGTCACAACGCGGTTGCGTCCAACAATCGCGCATACAGCTTGTTATACTTGAAGTATTGCTGTCACATTTCAGACCGCGAGCACTGTACATCAATGAACATTGGCAACATATACCATCAAGCACTGCTTTAATTTATACCAAGCACATGTCTTGAAGCATGCATATAATACAGACGTGCACAGTAAACATTATGCCTTCAAGCCAAGTCTTCATCACAATAGAAACATGTCAGTAAAAGTTCATAATAGTACTCCGATGGATACCTGAGTACAGCAATAATCTGCAGTTTGTCTTCCCTGGCCTCCTGCAACATTGTTTACACTGATGCGAATAAAATCAATACAATGCCATTCCAAATGTTGCCGCCAGCGAAGAAACAGGACAAGCACATGTGGCACCTCAACCAAAGCACTGCGGCGTATATCAAATCACATTTCAGACTTTCGTTGCACAGACCCATGGTTTCATCAGAATCCTAAGTATACAAATTTACTTTAGGTGGGCCTTTGAACTAAAGTTGAAATACCGAGCATATTTGGTACTAGGCACTCTTTTGCAACTTGGGCGCACTGCCACAGCGCGTCACTGCGCTTACAGAGCTTATTAGGGGAAATAGTTTTACCTTCTGATGGCCTTAGATGCATTTGTGGCTACTTTAATAAGGATGTAAAGCATCTACGACACGAATGCTAGCGCGTCGACGCAAAAACACATTTAAAGCGTGACTGTATTTATTGATAGGCACCAATAGAGCTAAAGGAGAACCTTGGTCCACGGGGAACCTTTTCAATACAAGAGCTAGCGTTAATGGTGTTCCAGAGATGTGTGGAAGCGAGCAATAATCCCAGAATATATTGCTGAGCATTCATCTAGTGCAGGCTCAGTGTATGTGTTTCGTATAACCGGCTGTTTTTTTATATTCTGCGGCTGACTTATAGTGGCTTCTGTAAGCTTATTCCATGCTTTTTTTCTTTCTGTGTCATGACCTTCATTACGCCGTGTGCTTTCTTGGCTTGACTTTTCTCTTTTCTGCGTTCGACTTTCGTACATAAGCTGACTATAGGTCTGAGTGTATTTCACAACCGCGACTTCCATTATTTTCATACCTATGGGCAAAGACGTAGCCGCCACCAATTAAAGACAACGAGACATCTTAAACATCATCTACGCTTATTAGAAAAAAAAATTCACCATGGTATCTCGGTATGCTTGTGTGGCTAATTTAGGACGGACTATTACGAACAACGCGTTGCATAAATCTGTAAAATGTGTCTTTTGCGTCATCTTTACTACCGAACAGCTTTGTAATAATAATAATAATAATAATAATAATAATAATAATAATAATAATAATAATAATAATAATAATAATAATAATAATAATAATAATAATAATAATAATAATATTAATAATAATAATAATAATCAATCAATCAATCATTTATTTAACGTGCCCAGGAACAACCGTGAGGTCTTTGTGCAGGCACACGCAAAAAAAAATCAATAAAAATAAACAATACAATACAGACAGTCTTCAGAAATAAAAAGAGCAAAAACACGTAGACAAAGAGAAATGAACACAAAAGGGGAGGAGTAAAATAAGACAATATGACAAATATTGAAGGGGAATAAAAAATTAGGTTGCACATATACAACTATGCGGAAAGACGGAGAAGGGAAGACTTTGTACATTGTGCCATACTATGTCAAAACAGTGCAAAGCTCGGATAAAAACAATGATTGTGGACTATGAAAAACGTCAAGATCAAGAAAATTATTATTATAAAGACTTTGTATTCTGTGAACGGTAGAGTGTTGGAAGAAGCAGGCGGGTACATGAAACGGTCTGTTCTCTCTGGTTAACTTACGCGGAATTCGAAAATTAACACAATTGAGAAGTACAGGGCAGGATATGATACCGTGGACTAGCTTGTAGAGAAATAAGAGATCAGAACGATTTCGTCGGCAGTGAAGTGATGGCAGTGATAATGATTCAGCAGTACTTGAACGAGATCCAGAGTCATTTTAGCAAAGCGATGGTTATATATGCTGAGGAATTTTTTCTGGACTCGTTCAATGGTGTTACCGCTGGATTGAGCAATGCCATTCCATATCACGGACGCATACTCAAGTTGCGGAAGACATATTGCCGTGTACAATTTGTGTAGGGCCATGGGAGACCTGAATTCTCGAGATATTCTACAAACACATCCGAGAGAACGAAGGCCCCGCATAGCAGCACGCTTAACGTGAGAAGAAAAGTTTAACGCGCTGTCAGCAATAACACCAAGATCACTGATTTCATAAACCTTGCATAACGGCGCAGAATTGACAAAGTATTGAAATGACACGCTAGATGTTTTGCGAGTGATAGACATGAATTTTGTCTTTGAGGTATTTAGAGAAAGGTTATTGCCGTTGCACCATTCGGAAAAAGAACACAAATCTGACTGCAGCAAGCGACAGTCGTTAACTGAATGAATTTCCTTAAATATCTTGATGTCATCGGCATACAAGAGGAAAGAAGAATTACGGATGGCAAAAGAAACATCATTAACGTAAATTAAAAATAGGAGTGGGCCTAATACCGACCCTTGAGGGACCCCACTAGTCACTTTATACAAAGAAGAGGTTTGGCCATTCACGGCAACATAACAAGATCTATTGAGCAGATAGCTGTGCAAGAGATTCACAATCGACAAGTCAACGTCAAAGTTCGCAAGTTTAACCATAATCAGTGTGTGGCTGACTACGTCAAAAGCCTTGCTCAGGTCACAGTAGATTGCGTCAACCTGTCCTCTCTGAGAAATAGGTGTGGAGATCTGCGTCATGAAACTAGCAAGATTTGTGGTAGTTGAGCGGCCAGCAAGAAAACCATGTTGAGTTGGAATCAATGAGTTTTTCACACTAAAAGACAATATTTTGTGAAGAGCCAGTTCGAAGATCTTTGATGTGGCACATAGTAGAGAAATCGGGCGATAATTAGAAACATCTGTCTTAGAGCCCGACTTAAATACTGGGAAAACACGAGCAGTTTTCCACATGCTAGGAAATGTGGAAGTGTCCAGGCAGTTATTAAATATCGTAGTCAGTACTGGGACAAATATAGTACCATATGCTTTTAGTATGGCGGAGGGGATGCCATCTGGGCCGCATGATAAGGATGGTTTTAAGCGCTTAATGCATTCGCTGATAAGATTTTCATCCAGCGACAAAGCACTGGATGAGCTAACTGCCTTGGGCTGTTGTCTGATATCAGTGCTGGAGTCTGAGGCCTTATAAACGGATGAGAAATGTGTGGCAAAACAGTCAGCGACGGCATGCACTTCTACCCCATTTGAGTCTAGTAGTCTGAAGGACTCTCCGCTTTTGCTAGACCGTTTACGTACATACTTCCAAAACTCAGCCGGCCTGTCAGAGGCGCTTTTTTTCTAAGAATTCAATGTACGAACTATGATCCCGTTTATATAGGCGTTTAGAGAGAGTTCGAAAAAAGCTGAACTCTTCCTTCCACTCGCTGGATGGAGAACATTTAGATTTCCTGTGTGCGTGATCTTTATGCTTCAGTGCACTGATAAGTTCAGATGAGAACCAGTGGGGGTATTTACGTTGTTTAGGTGTATACTGGGGAATAAAATTAAGCATGCTGCTCAGTACAAGCTCCGTAAACCGATCAACCTGGTCATCAACATTAGGTTTGTCAGTAACCTGTGACCACTCAACGGTGGACAAGTGATGATAGAGGCCCGTGTAATCACCTCGCTTGAACGCAAATCTTGGAGATTTGTTTACGTAACTGCTGTAGCTCGTTGTTTCGGCTGATGCAGATAATCTTACGTTTAGTGGTGGGTGGAATTTGTCCGGACGTACAAGAGAGATGTTGGAGCGGGAAACTTCAAGGGGTTGATCGTTTGACACACACAGGTCTAAGACGTTGCCACTGGAATTGACGACTGAATTATGTTGCACTAGGGAATTAAACGCCAGAAAGTCCAAGAGCAGGCTGCACTTTTTCTCTGTGAAATGATTGTAATGAGAAAAGGTAAGCGTGCTCCAGTCACTTCCAGGTGCATTGAAATCCCCAAGAACAATAATTCTGTGCCCACTATGAGAAGATAACTCAAGTTCAATAGAAGACATGGCATCGTGAAACGAGGCAGGGGAAATGCTGGGCGGTAAATAGAAGCATCCAATCAACAATTTTTCACGGCGCTCAAGGTTGATTTCTAGCCAGATCGATTCTTCGATAGTTTCTAGGTCTTTCCGTCTAACGGATTTCAGTGAATTGTCAATGGCAATCAGCACGCCACCGCCTTTCTGTAATAATAATAATAATATTAATAATAATAATAATAATAATAATAATAATAATAATAATAATAATAATAATAATAATAATAATAATAATAATAATAATAATAATAATAATAGCTGGGGTTTATGTCCCAAAACCACGATATAGTTACGGAGGTGCCGTCGTAGAAAGCTCCAGAAATTTCGACCACCTGAGGTCCTTTAACGTGCACATATATATCTAAGCACACGTACCTCTAACGTTTTGGCTTCATCGAAATGCCGCCGCCGACGGGATTCAATGCCGAGACCTCATGGTCGGCAGTCAAGCACCAGCTTTGTTCTAATTTTTCTGCAAATAAACACGGACATGCCCAAACTTACCTTACTTCAACTTACTGAAGTGGCTTTTAATCTACTACAATTAGCTTATCAAGTTCATGCTCTTAATATTTACGTTCACACTCTGTTTTTTATGTCCTTCCGTGCAGGTCAAGACCCTGAAGATGACTGTCGTGGTGTTCGGTGCTTTCCTGGTGACCAACGTGCCCTACATGGTGCAAGAGGTGATCCTGGCGTTCGGCAACCCGGGCGTCCTAAATGCCAACGTGGTGGCTCTATCTGGTGTCATATCTGCCTCTAACAGCGCCATAAATCCGTACATCTTTCTGTACTTCCAGAAGGACCACCACGAAGGAAGTCGAAGTACGTTCGCGTCGTTGGTGAAAAATATGCCCTGCTTCCGTCGCTGGTTTGCTCGCGCCAGAAGTAAGAGCAGCCACAAGATGGCGACGCTGACGGTGACCTACTCCGGTCGCCATTCGCGGACAATAACCACGGCCAACCTGGATATGGCTTCCGAGAGGACTTAAGCCCTTATAAGCCTCGTTTCTAACACTGTACTAAAGAGATGCGGCTCGCGAGGCATCTTCTGTAAGGTATTCCGTTGCTTTCGTCAATACAAGGCGAGAAACCCTGCCTCATACTTCTTCATCCTTGTATAGCATTTACGACGACTGTGCAGTGTGTAAGTGCGTCATGTGTACAGACGACATGCGCGACTCTGCACTTCACGGCAATGACAATTCATGCTCATCTTCAGAGGCGTTCCAAACATAATCTTTCCGCCTGCTGTACAGGTTTCTCGTGCTGTGAGCCGGGTTGGTGAAAAATTTTGCTCTTTGTAATGTGGCAGACACTGCTACGCCGTCTAATAAAACCGTTCAGACAAGTTGCTCACTCATTTGAACAAGCTATCGTTCTAAGATTCGCAGGAAACGTTACATATGGTAAACAGACGCGAGTGATCACTTTTTGTTGTTGTTGTTGTTTACCCAGTGACATTGTTTTGTGTGCGTGTGTGCGGCCTCAAAATAATGTTGAAGAGAACGTTGCGATTGTGAAAGCTAAAGTATGAGCGACTCAATGAGTACTTGTTGACATAAAGAAAGAAAGTGCGCTTAGCTTGGTACTTCATATAACACATCTTGCTAGCTTGGTTGTATCATATCTGCTTCTTTTTAGCATAAGAAGATGACTTTTGAAGGGCTAGTTTTTCTTTGTTAGATACATTATTAACGAGAACTAACAGACAATAGAGACAGAGAGAGGTAATAAAACGAGAGAAAGGCAGGGAGGTTAACCAGAATTGTGGCATCCGGTTTACTACCCTACACTAAGGGGAGGGGGAAAGGGAAAGAAAGATGGAAAGGACAGCGGAGAGAAGAGCAGGCGCGCGATAAAAAAAAGATATAGACAAAAGGAAGCTGTAGAGCGGGAGTACTAAAGCCTATTCAATAGGCCACTGGCACGCAAAAAGTTCAGTAAGGCCTTAAATGATTTTCGCTGTGCAGACCGTTCGGGTCGGCATTCCAGCACTGACTGTTCCGACAGGGGTCTGCCGTCAAGGCGGGCCAACACAGCAGCTAGCGACAGTCTGTGCGAGCTGTAGCAAGGTCAGCGACAAAGAACGTGGTCTATCGTTTCTTCGCTGTCACACTGGCTGCAAGCAGCACTCTCTGCCATGCCGATTCGGAAGGCAAAAGATTTGGTGAAAGCAACACCAAGCCACAGTCGACAAAGCACCGTTGCCTCGAGTCGAGAGAGTCCGGACGGAGGCCGAAGTCGACGACACGGGTCCAGTCTATGCAGTCGTGTGTGCTGTAAACTTGGTGTGTTCCACAAGGATTTTATGTCTTCATTGGCAATCTCTCGAATTTTCATCGCAGCATCCGTTCTTGATAACGGGATGGATTCTTGTACGCCGTCTTCGCGTGCAGTTCGAGCAGCAGCGTCGGCATGTTCGTTGCCCAATATGCCGCAGTGAGTTGGAAGCCACTGAAAGGTGATGTCATGTCCTTGAACGAAGAGGTGATGTAGCAGCTTTCTAATTTCCAACGCGAGTTGCTCGTGAGGTCCACGGTGTAAGGCGTATATCAGGCACTGTAAAGCTAATGTCAAGGAAAGTGTAGGGGATGTTATTTGTAGTAATTAGGATAAATGTGAAGAAAGCAAAGTGGACCAAAAGATAACTTGCCGCCGGCTGGGACCGAACCTGCGACCTTCGAATAGCGCGTCCGATGCTCTACCACTGAGCTACGGAGGCAGTCCTCCTCCCGTCCGCTTTAAGGGGTATATATGTGCATTTGAACCTAGGAGTGTTAGTCAGCGCCGATCGCAGCCATGGCGGTGAGTGTGGGACACTCTTTTTCTGCCTATTGGCGTCACGTAGCACGTGATCTTTTTTACGAGCTGGAAGCTTACCAATAATCCCTCGCATACTACCGGAAGGCATCAAGTCTGCCAGAACGAGACCCTCGCTATGAATGAGAGAAAGGAGATCACTTTTAAGGGCTTGTTTTGCTTTGTTAGACACAATATCAATGAGAACTAACAGACAATAATGCCAAGGAAAGTATGTGGGATGTTATTTGTAGTAATTAGGATATAAATGTTAAGAAAGTAAAGTGGACGAAAAGATATCTTGCCGACGGCAGGGGCTCATTAATATTTTGTCTTTTTAAGATAAGTACGAATTAGCTACGATGAGAAATATATGCTGAATGCGCACTAACAAGTAAAGTCACAGCCATTCCTAATTTTTTACTTGCAAGCACGAACTTATCTTCGGGAGCAAATAGACAATGAACCGATCCAACTGTGTTGACATCTGCGTTGGGTTTTTCGTCGTTCGCTCTGTAGCTGATACGCTGCATGAGTTGCACAGAAATGTACAGTATGTTCGAGTGAGCCAGCATCTCTTCAGGACACTTCCGCTGGCCGACACCGAAAGCAACGCTTGGTAGATGTTTCTAAAAAAGCTAGTTAGCCTTCTCCCATTGCTCGTTGAAGCAACGCTTCGCTTGTACATATTGTCATGTTGTAGCAGCAAGCGATCTTTTGTAGTGCGAACAGTTCTACTCTTAGGAAGCTTCAAACCATGGATTTGCACACATACTGTCTAATCTTCATGATTTCAGCCTTCCGTAGCTTAATCTACCGTTGTGAAAACAGGAACTCCCACTCGCTTTCCCGGAATTGCATCATCGCTAAGGTATTTGTCGTTCGCAATGTAGTGAAAATTGGAGCAATGCCTAATCAACTCGAGCAACGTTTTTTTTTTTTAACACGAAAGTGTTGTATATGCCGGGGCCCATCAAGACTTTCATGACGTATTTCCATCACGGAAGTACGTCAGCAAAATGAACGCCCCCAGATGGCAAAAAAATAAGAAAAAGTTCCGTTGACAGGAGTCGAAGCCACGACCTCTCGGTCCGCGACGATTGGCAGGCGAATTTTTAGCCTACTTAGCTACCGCCAAACACATAGCGGGCCTTACATGAACGCGCCTTTTATCTTTCACACTTTCCTCTGACTGTGCTGTGGGCTGGATGGATAGATGCTATGAGCGTCTCCGTTATAACGGGGCAGTGACATGTGTGCCACCAGACTCGAAAATAAAAAATTCGGCAGATCCCACGCACTGTGGGAATCGATGTAATGCGAAGCAGCCAGCAAAGAGCTGCATACATCGCCTCGTTTGTCTTTGAGCCAAATGAAATCATTCATGCCATGACACCTAGTTCACCATATATCGCACGTTTGCCATGCACGCATGCATACAAAATCTGGTACGTACCATGCCAATGAAACGTATATTCTTGTATATACAATGCATGACCTGTCATTTATGTTCATCAAGCACTCGTGTCATGCCATACCAACTTGGTGTATATCCAGTTAACAAAACGGCCGGAAGTGCACCATGACAGTGTCATGTAAATGATTCGCATGTTAAGACCTGGCATTTATGTTCGTCATACAGTCACATCGCGAAATACCACTTTTGGTGTATATCAAACGAGCGAAATGGCCGCGAGTGCACCATGAGTATGGCATGTAAATCATGCCATAAATGACATGCATATCATGGTTTTCATGTTACCACCTGTCACACAGTCACATCGCGCAATACCACTCTTGGGGTGCTATGCAGGATGGCCCGAGTTCGGCGAAACTCGGTATCTTTCCGAGCTCTGGCGACAGCCCCTTTTGAACAAGCTAATAGTACGATAAGGTGAAATTCATCCCTCAGCGCGCACTCCGTTCTATTGGTTACGATGGAACGCGGCGTCACATCAAGGGCGGTCGAGAAGGTTGGGTGGTGTCGTAAAACTAGAGGCACCTTCTTTCATTTGTTTGTCGTTCCACTGAGTGCAGACGTGCACCCATGCAGGAAAAGTGGCAGAAAGCTCTACTAACTATATTTTTTATGTGTGCGCGGGTCGTTTGAATTAATTTTCAAACGTTTAATGTCTGCAGGAAGTATCCTTTAGAATAATCAGCACCGCGGCCTCCGAGATTAGTTCCGACCGAGCGCCTTACAACATCGCGGCTAGAGCTAATCGCCGAGGCCACGTGTATAATCACCATGGTCGACCTGTACATTCTAGCGCGTTGCTCGGCCGGCGCGCGCCCTCGTCCTTCTCTTCTTCATCGTCTGCTCGGTCCCAGAGCGCGTGCGCCCGGCTGATTAGCTAATTGGCTGGGCGGCATACCTAGCTAAGTCAGGACGTGCTATGACGAAGCTGATTAGGCCAAATCTTGCTAAGGTCGAGATAACTAAGCCACGCCTTACTAAGACCATGCTAATGAAGCCGTGTAAAGCTAAGAACAAGGTAATTGAGATCATGATAAATAACATGACGCTAATTAGGAACGTGTAATTAAAACCAAGATAATCAAGACCTTACTCGCCGAGATCATGTTAATTCTGATCGTGCTGGTTACGATTATGCTAATTACCTCTGTACTATTCAGAACCTCTCAAATTAAACCTGTGTAATTAATGTCGTTGTAATTAAGTCATTATTAAGTATTGTTAATTAACACGACGCTAATTATGAGCGTGATAGTTAGGATCGTGTTCATTAGAATTACGCTAATTACATCTGTACTATTCAGGACTTTTGTGAATTAAACCTGCGTAATTAATGGCGTGGTATTTAGAACATTATCAATTAATTCTAATTAACACGACGATAATTAAGAGCGTGTAATTAAAACAAAGATAATCAAGACATTACTCGCTAATTTGGATCATGCTAATTATTATAATGCTAATTACATGTGTACTTAGTGAATGTCGTGGTAATTAAAATATTAACAATTAAGAAAGGGCTATTCACTATCATGTTACTTAAGACCTTCCTAAGCAATAGCACCAATACTGAGACCGAACTGACATGGTCATTACACCGAAGCAGACCAAGCATACTGAGTAGACGAGCCACGTAAAAAGGTGGAAAAAGCTAGGTGACCACAAGCTCCTCCGATGGCCCCAGCCTTGCGCAAGTAGTTAAAGCTTAACAAATTATTTTATATGCAAATAAGCTGCTGAGTAGCGTCCACCGCATGAAACACTTGACAGGCACACCGGCACTATGACAGTCACGAGTTGAACTGGGGCCTTTTAGGGGCGAAGCTCCTTAAGGCGGCACCCGTTCGTCCCTCGTTGTGCTCGTAGTAGTGAGTAACAAGTCTTACCCTTTGACCTCCAAGGTGGTGCCGGTGGGAGATTTCTCCTGTGCGTTGTTGAACAATAAAAAATTCGCAGCGTGCGCGTTAACTAAAAGCCGAATTCTTCTGTCTCTGTAGAAGTGCAAGTGTTGGCTAAAAGCCGACTTCTTCTGTCTCTCATTCCCATTAGCAGCCATTGTTTACCTCCAAGGTAGTGCCTGGTGAGATTTCTCCTGTGCGTGATTAAACAATAAAAATTTTGTTCAAAACGCCGTTGATTGATGAAATAAACCAACGAAAGACGCCAGATGTTTTGTAAAAACAAAACGAAAGAACGCCAGATGTTTCTAAAGCAAAACGAAAAAGACGCCAGCTGTTTAACGAAAGACGCAAGGTGTTTTCTAAAGCAATGGTTTTCTAAACAATGAAAATTCACAGCGTACATGTAAAATTAAAGTGAGCTGCAAGTCGTCATAACTCATCGAACCTTTAGTATAAACGCGCCCGATCTCACGTCGGTGATGATGTACTGGGCAGAATTCACGGAAGATTCACGGTTTACCGATGAACCTCCGCAGCTTCGCCCACTCATCATCATTCACTCCGTGGATATGCTGTGATTTTTTCAGAATCAACGAGTTTGTGCCCGAGTTCGCGCGTCAATCAATTTGATTGACAGACGCTCTCGGTGAAGAGCGGGTCCGCCCACCGCGTTTCCTCTTGCCGAAGAACAGTGCTCACGCAACAACGCCAGCGAGCGGCACGATTCATCTATGAGGTTAATCGCACAGACTATGCACACACGCACGAAGAACTAAAGGTTATATCATCACGTGGCTACGATGTCTCGCATTCAATTTCACCGCTTCTCGCGACGTACTACTCACAGCTATGAAGCAAGTGCCCTGGTGGGATTTGCGGCGAGAAATGTTACTATTACTTGCAGGGTGTCGGAACGGAACAAAAACCGAAAACGAAAAACGAAAAAAACGAAATTTTTGACCGGAACGAAAACGTAACCGAAACTTTATATATTATTTCGTTTCGGAGTGAAACCGAAATTTTTTCAATCGTTTTTCGGTTCACGAGAAAACTTCGCGATCCGGAACAACTGAGGTCGTGCAATGTGAGCATATCTCAGGATACAGTATTAGCGCGTACCTCAGGCAGGAATTCCAAAGCTATGTTGAAATTATGCAAAAAACGAAAACAGTGGGAACCAGAGATGTTTATATTAACGCTAGTATACTTTTGCGCGCCTGTCACGCAGGTCAAAGTGGAGAGGGCATTGTCGGCGCTGAGGTTTGTTACAGTGAAAGCTGTTATGAGGTCACAACAGCTTATTTTGGCGCCATAGTTGTCCGCCTCCGCCGGTGTCCGTGATCGCTATCGCGTGAAATAAGAAAAAATTGAATGAGAAACAAATTTCTAGGGTCGGATGGGATTTTAACCCGCGCCCTCTGCGTGGTAGTCGGGTCTTCCACCACAGTGCCACGCTGGTGCTTGTAGCTCTTTTGCAAAGATACTCTATACAGGCGTCATGACGGGTAAGGAATCGTGTTAACGTATGTAATATAGCGTGGCAGAAGAGTAAAACAACAACCAGTTATCACACAATGCTAATAGCGCAAAGTGTGTGGTTTAATGCTTCCCACCAGTGTTGGGGAGTTGCCCCTCCAGAAGTGAAATGACTCCGAAATCATTCCACATTTTCGCGACCCCGGAATGGAACGGGAACAACGCTTGGAGGAATGGAATGGGAATGGAATTAAGCACCTTTCGCACGAAATGGAATGGGAATGGAATTACGTCTTTTGCCGAAAATAGAGCACGTTTTCGTCTACGTGCTGTTTTTCAAACTTCAAACATTATTAAGTCAGATCCTCGAATTTAACAATAAAGTAGTAGTATATTTAAAATGGCTTGGCTGATTACAAGCACGGTACATTTATAAGCAACGCGCCTACTACAAACAGAGGCATAAGTTAGTGTACAAACAAATGCATTATCCCAGCAGGTACTGAAGGGAGAAACAAACTACCCCTGCGTGGTGGTTCGCATTGATATCCCTACACGAAAGGGGCGAATACTCTATGCACAGCCTCACCTTTATCTCACGAGCAGTTTAGTACCTGACACACCTAAATAACCTTTGCGACAAGGAAGACACTGCATACCTGCGCACAGGCAAACACGGAAAGTTCTCCTCACCACATCCATGCTTGCGAAGCGCGCTTGACAACCATCTGTGCTGACGAGCAGTGCGGCCCAGTGTTCCGTATTCGATGCTGTGATGAATGGAACAAAAATCACAGCATATCCACGGGGTGAATGATGATGAGTGGGGCGAAGCTACGGAGGGAATCATCTGTAAACCGTGAAACTCTTCCGTGAAATGCGCCCAGTACATAATATAAAGAGTGTGAAACATCGTGTATATATTAAACATCAAACTTTTATTGTACTGTTGGTTTACGTGGTCCCTTCATTATCACTTGTGATCGGTGAAATGCAAGGAAGAAGTCCGCTCCCGAGCGAAAGAGCGCCAAGAGCGACCGCATTCCCCGCTCGCCCTGTGCGAATTAAAGGCAAGGCTAGAGGGAAGACAGGACGCGCGTTCCACGACGCGAGGTCGGTAGCATGCCCAACGAAAGCCAACGGAACGCGACCGTGCAAGTGCTCCGGCTTCGCATCGCCTCATGGTTCCATTTAGCGTCCGAAAACCAAATATATTTCTCAAGGTGTGCCTTGCGTTTTTCGTAGAAATAATTTCTTTATCATGTACATTAAGACGGAAAGTTGAAAGCTCACTAGAGTGCATCGCCCGCAAAGTATGTCTTTTAGTGTGATTTAACTCTCGTACGGCAGGGTCCTCGCGCCGTTGCCGGTCCACCTCGCCCGTTGACGATCGGGAGAGGTGGCTACATACAACTACTACTACTACACTTTAAGAAAAACATCTGGCGTTCTTTCGTTCTGCTTTTACAAAACATCTGGCGTCTTTCGTTGGTTTATTTCATCAATCAACGGCGTTTTGAACAAAATTTTTATTGCTTAATCACGCACAGGAGAAATCTCACCAGGCACTACCTTGGAGGTAAACAATGGCTGCTAATGGCAATGAGAGACAGAAGAAGTCGGCTTTTAGCTAACACTTACACTTCTACTTCTACTAACGTTTCCTACTGGAACATGCCAATGGCTGCTAATGGGGAATGAGAGACAGAAGAATTCGGCTTTTAGTTAACGCGCACGCTGCGAATTTTTTATTGTTCAACAACGCACAGGAGAAATCTCCCACCGGCACCACCTTGGAGGTCAAAGCGTAAGACTTGTTACGGGCTACTACGATGACTACGAGGGACGAACGGGTGCCGCCTTAAGGAGCTTCGCCCCTAAAATGTTTCGACGACGACGAAGGTGCGGCGCCGGACGCGTGAAATTTGGAGCGAGCTCTGTGCTTGAGGCCAGCCAATCAGCTTATGACCTGTGGGGTGGTGTTCCACGATTGGGCCACTTGTGAAGGATACGTGGCTAAGTGCTTGGTGGCTGGGGACGAGCCGAAGCAGCGGCAGACGCAAGACAGCGGGCCGAAGCGTCGGACGCCGGCGATCCAGGTTCCAGCCAGGGAACGCGGCCGTCCGTGCTGGTGCCGGCCAACCACCACCTGAGGTGGCGTTGCCAGCGCGAGTACTGCATCTCGGAGCGTGGCCTGGCCTGCTGTTCTGTTCCTTGCCGAGAGCATCGCGGATCTCGGCGAGGCGTCTCCACGGTCAGCTGTTCAGCCCAGCATTGAGCGTGGCCTGGCGAATGGTCACGGGTGCGCCGAGCATCGCGACTCGAGCGCAAGCTGTCCTCTGAGCAGGCTGACCATCCCTGCATGGAGCATCGCGTCTCCGATGCGGGTTGACTGCTCTCGTAGTCGGACCCACGCCGTCAAGCTTCATCGTCGCCACAGCGTCGCACATCGAGACGCACCCCGGTACTCGTCAACTGTCGCCTGCCTCCTGCCTCTGCACATCAGCGTCCGCCGTGCCGACCATCGCACCGTGAGATCCCCCGAACTTCGTTTTTTAAAGACGATATTAAAGACGATACTTTCTTGGGGAACTTAAACGGAGAAATTTTGGTCTGTCTTTCTATCTTTCTGTTTGTCGGCACGTCCCTCGATTCAGCCACTCGGCCAAAGTTGAACCCCTTGCACAAGGGCCAGCCATCGTGAACGGCTCACTAGGTTCATACTTGTCTACATGGTTGATCAAAAAGCAAACATTACGCATATCTGAGGCGCAACATCACTAGGTAAGTATTAGGTGGTGTGTTCCTTTAATAGAAAATACATAGATACGTAATTCTACAGACCCTAATTTCTTAAGCTGCGCTGGAAATGCGACTGCGCCGAAACTTGGCTTCCTCCGTGCCCTCTGCGCGAGCTCATTGTTGTGTTTCGGTTTCAGTTCTTCTTCTTCTGTGGTTATTAAGGAAAGGAAAAAGGCACCTAATTTCCGTCTGCATATAGGCGACACGGCGCAGTGCCTTGTAGGGGTGGGGGTAAGGAGGGAATAAAAGAATAGTGGGAAAATATAGAGAAAAGTGATAGGAGCACATCCATCCAACGAAGCGAAAAGAGGACAGGAAAGATGGGGAAACGGTCACGGGAGTTCAGGGACGGGTCCGCGAAACACAGCTAGAGGCACGGTGCACAACATCGGCGAAGCGGCGAAGGCCCCGTCGATGAGCGGCGCACGGCATAGCGGGCGAGGAGTCCGTCACGGGGCGCCGGTCAGCGAGAGGTACGAGGAGTAATCCAGGACATCGCGGCAGGCACGTCCGTCTTGCTTGAAATCCAGCGAGCGAGCTCAGTTCCGCTCTGGCATTCCTGCTTTACCCAGGCGACGTGAATATAAAAGAGTGTGTGGAGAGTACTCGTTGAGTGCGGACGTTTCTTCTGCTTCGGCGCTTCGCGCCAAACCGCGTGTTCGGGCTGGCTGGCGTCCCCGCCGGCCTTGCCTGCTGCTGCGCCGGGACTACCAGCCCGCAACACAGCATTCACGTTTCCCGACGTATTGCCAGATGGCGTTCATATCTCACGCAGCGCCTCTTCTATCGTCTTTACACGACATTTGCAGCGAAGCACGCAGATACGCGGCCAATTTTTGAACTCGCGTTCATTGTTTTACTTGTCTTGATTAGACCGTCTCTGTGTTCCTCCTTTTCCTTAACGTTTTTTTTATAGTTGTTCCTTGTTCTGTCATAAACGTCGTGCGTGGTTTATCACGTCGTCCCCGCGTCCATTTCCTCTTCGCACGGCACGCACAACAAGCGTGACGATCAGTCCAACGTCACCTTTTACGGATGCAAAGGCACAAGGTGCCCGAGAGGTGCACTGTTCCAACTAATACCAGCAAATCTAGAGGGTTTTGTTCCCCATTAATCAAATCTTAGTTTTCTCCATAGTCACGACCGTTCCAGACGCGTGGTAAAACTCCTTAGTCTTCTTGAATAGTACTTTTTTCAGCTCAAAATTACGCTATGTCGTCATTTTAGCATTAACAACATTTAAGCTTAAACATTATTAAAACATCACCATTCGTTAAAACATGCTGACTATGCAAATACGATAGGTAGCGGAAGAACTACCCCTATGGGAATTAGTATGGTGGTTTTACTGCACAAGATATGTCACCAAGCTACTATCCCTCGACCTTGGTAACGTGTTTTGCGTACTTTTGCAGTTCTTAATGCATCTGATGGCATCAGTTTTATGGGGCGTTCATTCTTAACTCGATAAAACTATCAAGATGCCTTTCCTACTTTGAGGAATTACAGGAATGAAATTGAACTGCCCGGCCATTCCCGGAGTGGGAATAGGCTAAGTTTTTCATTCCGAGGAATTGAAAGGAATGGAATTGCGGCAAGTCCTAATTCCCCGGAATGGAACTGGAATTATATGGAGGCTCCCATTCCGCAATACTGCAAGTTCCCACCCACTGGAAAGTGCTCAGCCATAATTCCTCATCGCCATCAGCTACAGCACAAAGTGTACTGCCTTAAAGATGTATAGCGGGTGCCACGTTTCTCCGAAAAATGACGAACAGTTGCATAGTGGTAACTTCGCTACTTGAAAAAAATTACGATGATTTATGGCATAGTGGGTACCTTGCATGTGTACTTGTATTAGTTGCCCCAAGAGAATCTACAACGGGCTCTACAAAGTCCGCTCTTCCAGCTTTCTCTGTGACTGTGTTGGGTGTTCCACGCAGGCCTGGCGATCCTTTTACCAGAACAGCGGTCTCGAACATCAGAGAGTACACTCAGTGACGTGTTGCTTCTGAGATCGTGCTCACTCCCTTGACACAAATCATTGAACCCACTAAAAAATCGTATTTGTCTTTTGAGAAAATAAATACTATGCCTTTGAAATTAACACTGCTTTGTGCAAGTTGGTAGGAATTCGTTGCACAGTTACTTCCACTCCTCTGAAGAACGTGTTTTACCCTTGTCCCACTTTCCAAAGAGGAGGGCAAGTAACTGCGTCACAAATCCAATGTTTTTTTATGATTACCTTAACTTCTCTAATTTTTGCGTAAAAAAACCGTTACGAACCGTTACGGAACATTTGTTTTTCGTTCCGGAACAGAAACGGAACGGAACTTTTTGCGGTGGAACGAAACTAAAACCGAAACGAAAAACATTTCGTTCCGACACCCTGATTACTTGTTTGCGGAGACACTGTTTCTAGCGATTTGCTAATACAAAAAGATGTTCATACGTGTAATGTAAGTATAGCAGTAACCTGTCCATTTATTTATCTGTAATATTCCAGAGAAGCGAAACGAGCTGGACCAGAGTGCTGCGTGGTCGCCCTTGTTGCCTTTGAGAGTGGAAATTTCCATGCTGCATAATGATTTTTAAGGCGCAAAGCAGGACAAACACAACAAAGGCTTTGCGCCTTAAAAATCATTATGAACGTTCGCCAACTTGCCCAACAAAAAGTTCTCCTATTCCATGCTGCAGGTGGAACGAAAGAATTTTCCGAAAGAGGACAAACGCCCACGAACACGCCCTTGGGAGGCGCGATCATCAGTTGGCAAAAGGATAGCGCGACAATCACGCTGACGTCGCTGCACTGTAAAAATGTTGACTGAGTGGTGGCGCTGACGCGTTCGCACGCGGTATTCCTTTGAAAACCGCCGCAAATGCCGCGCATGCGTTTGTGACGCCATTCTAGTTCTTGTAGCCGTTTTTATCAACGCTTCTATCGCGCGCTCCGCACTGTCGTCCTATCATGACCGTCGTAGGGCGGGCTTGGAACAAACTCGTGTGCCCGAGAAGCTCGGGCCATCCTGCATAGCACCCTTGGTGTACATCAAGAGAGCGAAATGGCCGCGATCGGACAATGAGCGTGGCATGTAAATCATGCCGTAAACAATATGCATATCATGATTTTCAAGTTACCACCTGTCATTTATGTTTGTCATACAGTCACGTTGCGCAATACCAATTTTGGTGTATATCAAGCTAGCGAAACGGCCGCGAATGCACTATGAGCGTGGCATGTCAATCATGTCGTACATGACTTGAATGTCATGATTTTCATGTTACCACCTCTCATTTACGTTCGTCACACAGTCGCGCCGTGGAATACAAATTGTGGTGTATATCAAGCCAGCGAAACGGCCACGAATGCACCATGAGCGTGGCATGTAAATCATGTCGTGTATGACTTGCATGGCATGATTTTCATGTCACCCCCTCTCATTATGTTCGTGATACAGTCGCGCTGCGCAATACCAGTTTTGGTGTATGTCGAGCTAGCGAAACAGCCACAAATGCACCATGAGCGTGGCATGTAAATAATGACATACATGACATCCTTATGATGGTTTTCATGTTACCACCTGTTATTCATGTTTTTCATACCGTCACATCGCGCAACACCAATTTTGGTGCATATCTATCTAGCGAAACGGCCACGAGTGCGCCATGAGCATGGCATGTAAATCATGTCGTACATGTCTTGCATGCCATGATTTTTATGTCACCGCCTCTCATTTACGTTCGTCGTACAGTCGCATCGCGCAATACCAATTTTGGTGTATATCAAGCTAGCGAAGCGGCCGCGAATGCATCACGATCGTGGCATGTAAATCATGACATACGTGACATGCACATCATGGTTTTCATGTTACCAACTGTTATTCATGTTCTTCATAGAGTCACATGGCTCAATACCAATTTTGGTGTATATCCATCTAGCGAAACGGCCGCGAGTGCGCCATGAGCATGGCATGTAAATCATGTCGTACATGACATGCATGTCGTGATTTTCATGTTACCATATGTTTCAGTTATGTTCGTCATACAGACATGTCTCGTCATACCAGTTTTCGTATATTTTATTTATTTTATTTATTTAGTACATACTGCAGTCCGTAGACCAAGCAGGAGGGGCGAAAAAGAGAGCATAGCGAAAAAAATCGAACAAATTATACAGCAAGTTAGAATAATACACAATACTACTGAAAAACAAGTCATACTAACTATCCATTCATTTAAACGGCCGCGAGCGCCCCGAGACCATGTCATGTAAATCATGCTGCACATGACACACCTTTCATGATTTCCGCGTTAGGACCTGTCATTATGTTGGTCATGAATTCTTGTCACGCCATACCAATTTTTGTATATATATAATTAACGGAACGGCCGCAAGAGCCCCAAGGCCGCGGAATGTAAATCATGCTGTTCATGACACGCATGTCATGATTTTCATGGTATGATCTGTCATTTATATTCGTAATAAGGTCATGTTATGCCACACCAGTTTTGGTGTACGTCCGGTTAACGAAACGGCCAGGAGAGCACAAAGTCGTAGGCGGCTAGATAGATAGATAGATACGCTCAAAGTCGCAGAAGTTCGCTAAGAAATGCTTCGCATTAAAAAAAAAATGTTCCCTCCTGAATTAGCTCCCACAACGCGTCATTGCTGCGACCGTCCCATTCGGCGCGTTTGTAATGTGAGAAGTGTGATTTCATCAACGCTTCAACACACCGCGAGGTGGCGGCTTTAGCCCAAGTCCCGCTAACATTGTCTATTGCTGTTTGGCAGATATAGCGGTGCTATGTCTGCCAAACAGCAATACACGCTGTAAAAGCCCTCATATACCAATGCACTATAAACAGTGAACTACTGCTGTGACGACATGTTTCACTTTCGTGTTATATGGATTCCTATTTTTTACTTCTTTTACAAACAACACTGCCAACTAACTATGCCGCTAAAGCTTTAACATTTAAAAAAGGAAATCATACGTTTACGAGTATGTCCCTGAACAACTGTGTACACACAACCGCTGATCTGCTCTAAAGGGTTATTACTGAGCGATTTATGTACACCAAGCATCACTAGTGTTTGGAAAACATTTTTCGAAAACATGGCGAAATGATGTAAGTACACCGATCATAACTGTTGGGGTTTAACGTCCCAAAACCACGGTCCCTACGTGGGACTAGCCGGGTGGCGCGGGGTCTCCCCTGCGTCTTCTCTGGACCCCAATAAAGTTTGCATCATCATCATCATCATCACGATATGATTATGAAGGACGCCGTAGCGGAGGGCTCCGGAAATTTCGTCCACCTGGGGTTTTTTAACGTGCCCGTAAATCTAAGTACACGAGCCTCAAGCATTTTCGCCTTCACCGAAAACGCGGCCGCCGCAGCTGGGATTCGATCCCGCGACCTTCGGGTCAGCAGTCGAGCACCATAACCACTAGACCACCGTGGCGGGCCAAGCACACCGATCACTTCCCCTACCAGAAGTGGGAACGCTTCGCTTTAGGCAGCCTTTTAAGTGTGGAGGAAACGGCTGTCACACCCCGGGCAGTCCATTATAGACCACTTAAGGGGGGACATGGCGCTTGAAAAAGTTTTTTATTTCTTGATCGATTTTGATGAAACTTCCTGAGTTTATGTATGTTTGTGAGCTAATTTCAAATATGTAATTACTTTCCTCGTATAATGTGTAGTTTTTAAAATACAAAATATTTTATGTGTCCTTTGGGGAGCAAGATTTTTTTAAACTGAGTAAGTTACAAAGTAAATCAGCATATCAGGGTAATCTGGAATAAGAACTGTGTACAGTGCAACAAAAATGGATGTTCTAACACCATTAGAACGAAAGTTAAGGTATGTTCAACATTCACGAGTGACATTCCAGCTTAAAACTGACTCACTCGCGAATGTTCAACATATCATAACTTTTGTTCAAATGGGTTTAGAACATCAATTTTTGTTGCACTGCACACAGTTCGGATTGCAGATTATCCTGATGTGCTGATTTACTTTGTAACGCACTCAGTTTAGAAATAACCTTGCTCCCCAATAGGCACGTGAAATATTTTGTATTTTAAAAACTGCACATTATACTAAAAAAGTAATTGGATATTTGAAATCGGCAAATATGTACACATAAAGTTGTCAAGTTTCATCAAAATGGATAAAGAAATAAAGAAAAAATTTTAACAGCAGTGTCCCCCCTTAAGACCACCCCTCTACCTCCCCACTTCCCCCAAGAGTCCGAGTTGAAGCCAGTCACAGTGTAGGAATACCAGATGTCCGCTAATTTACTCAAAAAGCTCGCTGTGCGAGGCAGGTATTTACAAAACATGTTATTGCATTTGAAAACATCTCCCGAAAGTCTGGTTGACAGAAAACACCCCGTAAGTGTCAACAAGAGCATGTGACTGGAAATTCAGGGATACACAACACATGCGTGCTATCACGCGCACCGCTATTCCTGTCGCAAAAGCATTTCCGGCTTGGAACACCTGTGCAGCTTGGAAAAACAAAACAAAACAAAACGACGCGTTTCAAGGTCCTGCGCATGTTTGGCAGGTGGGTGCGGCTGCCATGCGAGTCACGTTCGAGAAGCATGCTGCTGGATACACTGGTAGCAACGCATCAGACTCGTTCTACATTTTGGTGCATTGTCTGTAAAGTCATGCAAAATGAAACATTAACCATTGGCAACTTCGATAGTTAACAGCAGAGGAATACTCGCGCAGATTTTTTCCTTTTTATTGCTGCAGAAGTTTTTTCGAGCTTTTTCGCCAACCTCACTCGGAATCTTCTGTATAGTCTTTTTCCAAAGAAGCACAAATATGTTTAAAAGCCACCATGATCATTTTTCGATTACGCAAGAAAAACGATGATATCAAAGGACGCATCAGAATGAAAATGAATGTCACCAAAAGCTTTTGCGTTCTCGCTGCGGCAGTTCTTACCCAAAGCAAAGTCAGTAGTTGCTTTATGATTCATTCTTTGACAATGTGAAAAATTTGTCAACACGGGATGTCGCTGGAGCCGACGTTTCGACAAGCGGCCTTGAAGGAGACGAGTCCGCTTGTCGAAACGTCGGCTGTAGCGACACCCCGTGTTCACGAATTTTTCATCTCTTCAAGCTTCCATTTTCCTTTGAAATTCTTTGAGAATGAGCTGTGTGGGAAATGCTTCCGAATAAAAAAGAAATGAAGTACAGCGGCCATGGTTGTGCTAATAACTCATATCAGACATTACACCCTGTGCAACGAGTCGAATTTTTTATTTCTTGAAATTCGCGTCTGAAAGGAACGAAGAAGACTTCCACTGCCGCACAACACACACACACACACAAGACGCTGTAGTGTGGTGCAAAGTACAAGCAAACACATATCCACACTTGAGCCTCTATCACGCTGTGCACCTTACACTGTATTCCCATAGAGTGCAGAAATGCGCAAAAGTGTAGCAATGACCCCACTGCGAGGAATGGGCAACCATCTACCACATAGTATCGGAACGCGCAAGCACACTACAGCTGACACTTACTCGACATCCTACGCGCAGGGTTCTCCATTAGGGGGGGGGGGGGCGAAATTTCACCGCAGTGCCTCCACCCTCTTCCCGATCCCCTCCCACAGCTTACGATCGGAACGCAGTGCAAGGAGATATCGGGGGGCCGGTCGCCACTATCCCGCCCCCCTGCGCGCACGCTTGTGATCTGATGGCACGAGAATGTGAGGAAACGTGGCCCAGCTCCTTCGTACTCTATACAGACCAGCTCGAACTGGTCCACCGAGCAGCTAAAGCCACTGGACTCCTGGAATGAGGGGCCCCATGGAGACTGGAGAAGCTGACTACGCTCGCTTCACCCGCGTGCTGTTTTGCATGCTTAAGTTTGCTATACCTCTGTCTCTCTCTCTCTCTCTCGCTCGCTTTGAAAGAAACGTCGGCGCTTCTACTGACGCCATAAGCCTGTTTCACATGCGAGCGACCGAGCGGCGGGGCCCGCAGCGATCGAGCGGCAACAAGACGCTCGGACGCGGCTTCGTTTCACATGCACCGCTTTTGCGCGGCGCGCGCCTCTGCGATGCGCAGTGATGGTTGTGGGAAGCGCCCGTTATCCGCGGGTTTCCTTTCTCCGGGCTCGCTTGTTTTGGTGCGCTTGGGTTGCAAGTTTCACGAGCCTTCTACTTCGGTGATCGATTTTCACGCGCCTAAACCTTGAATGATGAAAATGTGCAGTGTATCAGAGTGCAATTAAACAACTTGAGTAGTCACGTTTATTACTGTTCCAGCTTTCTTTTTTTACCACGCAAGTCATGTTGCACGCCCATACACTTGGCCATGGAAAAGCAAAAGAAAGAATTTGTTTTTGGGGTTTTAAGCTTTCACAGGGCTTTCGGTGGCTTTTGCTCTCGAATGCCGCAAGGCGTTGGTGCGCCGTATGGGCCGGCAACCGGATGCAAGCGGCCCAGTCGACGACATTGTGGGTTTGTGAAGGAGCTCGTCTCTCTTTTTTTTTTTTTGCCTATTGACATTCTGCAGTAAAGAGGCGGCGGCATTTGTCGTCTTCGGGGTACGTGACCACTAAAAAAAAAGAAAAAGAAAGCAGTAAACTATTCGAACGTGCTGCACCAGAGTAGTAAAAAAAAAAAAACTGAAACATCTGCTGCGAACAAGTGCGGAGTGTCGTAGGTTCCCCCTGTCCGGACCTATGTTGGTGTCACGAGTAGATAAAAATACAAAAGAACAAAATGGCACGTGCAAACGATTTGTCTGCTTTGATGGAAGCGCAGTAAAGAACAACAAAAGGAAAAGAACGACGTTTTCTACACTGCCAGCTCGTTACAGCAAATGTCGTCTGCTAGGAAACCGAGTCGGAGCGAGTTCCTCCCGGCGCGCGCGGCTGCTCTCGTCTCCATCCCTACAGTCACGTGCCCCCCACGTCACTGCTCCCCCATTGGTTGACCTTGGGCAGACGCTCTAGACGCGCTGCCGCGAGCGAATTTTTCCAAATGGAGCGAACAAGATCGCAGCGTCCTTTGGTCGCCCTTAAAACCTGTTTTTGGGCTTCCGCGACAGCAGCCGCTCCGCTTTTGGAGCAAAATCGCTGCATGTGAAACAGGCTATAGTCGAAGACTTAGGGTAGCAAAAATGTAAGTACACGAAGCGTCTAGTTCCTTCTAGTGAGCGTGATATTCTGTTCGGCGGGCAACAGGAATATGTTCGAGCGCAGGCTACGAACGTCCACCATGGGTTGTTTTTCGCCTGCACTGACGCTGAGGCGCTGCAGGAGTCGCACGAGGATGTAGAACATGTCCACGTGCGCCAGCTTCTCTCCGGGGCAAGTCCGCGGTCCCATGCCGAAAGTGACCAGGGGCAACGGTTCTCGGCGAAGCTTGCCGGTGGCGGGGTCCAGGAAGCGCTCCGGTCGGAATTCTTCCGGTTCGTCCCAGAGCTTGGGATCGTGGTTCACGCCGTATGCGTTAAATAGCACGCCCGTGTCCTTTGGTATCTCCAATTTTCCTGCACGGAATAAATGCATATAGTAGTAAGGTTTCAAAGTAGGCGCGCTTTCTGCTGCTCTCTAAAAGGTCTATAATATTTAAGGAGAGAGCGGGAGGAAAGTTTGATAAGAAAGGAGGAGAGGTCGAACTTTCTCTGATCTCTCGAATATCTGTGATCAGTTACTTTGAGCTGGGTTAAGAAGAAGACAAGAATAAACGAGGTAAATGTTGATGCGTTGGTGCTGCATGTGAAGCATAAGAAATACAATCAAAAACTTAAAAAGCGCGTGCGTTTTCTATGTCTTTGTAGCTGTTACATATGCTTCGCACTATTTTAACATTCTGATATGTGCCAACTAGCCTAGACGCAGGGTTTCTGACCATGTGGGTTTCTTTATTGTAACAAAAATCTAAGTAAACCAAGTTTTTCATTCATTCCGGTGAGTTTGACGTACCAGTTTTAAGGAAGGTCTACATAAGAACCTCAGTTAGCCGACAGGCAGCAGTAGAGAACGCTAATTGTAAGAAACCACTGGTATTGTGTAACGTAACGCGGGCTCGAACAAAAGACGTGTCATTGTCGAAGTGCAGTGATGGAAGGTCTCTAACTAAAGGAGGTATAAGCTTTGGAATAACGTTTAAACCAGGCGAATTTTCTTTTCATCGCGTTCATTTTTCATGATGGTCTGTCGGAAGGTTTGCTCGGGCTGAGGCTTTTATGTTGCCTTTTAATTATACATTTTCGTAATGAAACGAAGAATCCATAAAGCTCTTCTGTGTTATTCTTTACTCATTGTCACCTCGGGTATTTTATTACGCGACCCAGATAATTCCCTGCGGGCTTTTTTCGAATAGCGATCATGTCTGGGAATATCCTCGTAGATCCGTGAACGGAACACGCAAATATTTTTATTCCTAAGGAGGCGTTTGTATAAGCAGATCGCACTTGCTAATGTATTCACTGTTATTCTTGAAGAACCACAACATCGCGGGTGTGTGTTCAAAGCTCCTCGCATTTTTTGGTTCATATTCCTATCCCTAATAGTTCACTGACATCCGATGGGGGCGTTATTACGAATAATATGCCAAAATACGATAGTTTAGTTCATATCTTTCTTTTGTTCTTGTAAAAAAAAACAGGAATCTTGCATAACGACAGCTTATATAACAACACTCGTACAGAAATTACAGTTTCAATCATAATACGAAGCAGACATGTTATAAATGGCACTATATTCTGTACATGAAGTCTCGCTCTTTCAAGTATGGAATAGATTGGATTTAGTATTAGCAGCTGTAAACGTTTATCTTCTTTCGAGGAAAAACAAACACCTTCTTCAGTTACGATTTATCCAATTACATCTGCCTAGGAGCCCGATTTGATTACACCACGCCGTTTGCAGAACGACTAGTGCAGCAGGAAACATGATGCACTTAATTAAAAATTCGATTAGTGCACGTTTCTGCGGAGTCTGCAATCTATTCACGAAGTGTACATGCTTACTGCTTAAATACAGCAGCCAGGTTTGATGCTGATGTTGAGTTCATGCGTTTAAATAACTGCATGTTAGACGGATTATGTTCGAGATGAGCCATCTGTTTTGTTTCCTTTCTTGCTTTTTGAATCTGTGTTCTTCAATTTACTAGGGAAAAAAAAGAAAACCTTGCTGAGAAATTTTCGAATAGTTCCATTCATTCAGGTACATTTCATTTTCTACAGTTACTTATATAAGAGCTCAATCTCATTATCGTTATGCTACCTAAACGATACTACCCTGCGAGCCCTCACCGAGTTTAGTGTTCGTCGTGGTGTTGTGCGGTATGCCGAGGGGAGCCGCAGGGAAACATCGAAGGGTCTCCATCAAGCACGCTACAGTGAAAGGCATCTTTTCCCTGTCTTTGTAGACAGGTGGCGAGTTTCCTGTAAAAAAAAAAAAAGAAGGCAAAGTTATCCATCCGCGTAAGCATGCAACATTGCTTCTTCACTTTTGCTACAATACAATTGTTGAGGCCTAACGTCCCAAAACCAATATATGAATATGAGGTACGCCGTAGTGGAGAATTCTGGAAATTTCGACCGCATGGGTTTCTTTAACGTGCACCTAAATCTAAGTAAACGGGCCCCAAGCATTTTCGCCTCCATCGAAAATGTTGCCCCTGTGGCCGGGATTCGATCCCGCGACGTGCGGGTCAGCAGCCGTTCTTGATTTTTGCGAGAGCAATGCTACTGTAATGAATATATTCATCCACAGAGTCGTATGTTGCGAAACGTGTTGCTTGATGAAGGTTGTAAGTTTTTCTACAGCAAAAATTACGCTTTCGTATTTACAAAATGTGATGTAGAGTAAACTCTCTCCTGGTATGATTAACCAGTGTCAATATATTCAGCGGACTTCCGGAGGCTACTGTAGAAATCAGTTTTCAGTTGTCGAAGTTTCCGAAATCATCTTGCAGTCCAGGCGTGCTGAGGTATATATATTTAAATGATTACCACGCGGATGTATAGACGATTCTCCGCAGCTGGTTTGCGCTATTAAAATGAGATGACGCCACCGGCACCTGGCATTTCAGTCCCAGAACGTGGCCTTTGGCGGCTGCTCGGCTTCCACCTAGCGTCCTGAAGTGTCCTGCATCCTGAAGCTTCGAGAGCAATGTATATTCGTCGGTATTTTGCAGTGTTTTCAAGATCTACTCTCAGATCTTTAGAGACAAGGCCTAGCAGTTGTAGCTAAGCATAGCTGATCTCAATAATAAAGACAAAACACACCTCATGTTTTGTCCCCAGCGTAAGATGACTCAAAGCGACAGCCGATTTCACCATTTATTTATTGATGTCAGGACAGTGGGCAAATAGCAAGCGCGAGTTCTGATCGAAGCGGGCGGTCGCGTCTGCATGGGTGCTGCCGTGTTGGCGCGAAACCACAGCTAGCTACCATACGCTATCCAGCTACTGTCAGTCGCTGATACAACAATTAAAGACATACGTCATCAATGCGAAGCAGAATAAACATATCCCTTATCGCTGTGCCGTATTACGTGCCAAACAAACGCAGATGGCTCAACCTTGTCAACTTAAATACCTAACTATGATTAAATATCTAACTATGTTTTGCTGCGCAAGCTTGTGACCTGCTTACACCCTGCTTGAATCAGCTTGTGTGGTGAGGCCACGGCCGCTTCGCTCGCCGAAGGCCAGTTTCAATCACGTGATCAAATATGGCCGCGCCCGTGCCCAACGGCGGCAAATCGTCTACATTACTAATGTAGTTGTCTGGATGAAAAGAAAAATAACTTGGCAATTATGTCGAGTGTTCTTACCGATGTTGTCTTCGATTTCTTTTTGGATTTTTTCTTGAATCCAGGGCTCTTTAGCCATCATCAGAAATAGCCACTGAAGTTCTGCGGCTGAAGTGTCGGTTGCGGCTGCAGTAGAAATAAAAGTGTTTTTGCTTTGAATGTGAAGAAGACTTACAGAACAATTACTCTTGAATCGCGAGTAGTACATCGTAACGGTAACTGCAAGGGTTTCTTGGTTTACACGAAATAATTTGCAGCATAATTAAGCGACAAAAGGTTTCCGCCAAGAAATTTTCAGTTGTATGTCTATGTCTTTATCCTTGGCAATGTTAATTTGGAAAAAATCTTGAAAGAAGACATTGCTTTGTATCTCCTTGCACTGGATCCATAGACGTGCGCATGGAGGAAAGAGGGCAGGGGGGGCGGTCGCCCCCCCCCCTATTCACCTAAGAGGGGGGGCGCAAAGTCAGCCCCACACTTTGACTTAATAGTGAGGGGGGGGGGCGCTGCGACTTCGGGGGGGGGTGCAATGTCAGCACCATACATTGACATAATTAGGAGGGGGGGCACTGCGACGAACCTTCGCCCGCCCTGAAGGGGAACCCTGCGCACACCTATGACTGGGTCTAAAAGGATTACGAACAAATAAGTTGGAGGAAATTTCGCTTGATAAACATGCCAGACGTTAGTTCGCCCGTTTATCGAAAAAGCGATTAAATTCCTATACCTTACTGTGCTGCAAATGATAAGACTACTACATTACACTGCACATGATTACATATGAAGCAGCGCACGACGACAGGCACAAAAGGAACGATAGGGACACCTTTTATGCCTGTCGTCGTGCGCTGCTTCATATGTAATGACGAACTATCACCAACTCGCCCAACTTTCGACATTACACTGCACAGTTGGCCAATAAGCGTTCCATTGAATTTTGGGAGAGTGAAGACGTTACAGTTGTTTAGGCATGGTTCAGAACGTACACAGTAACCGTGCTGGTGGTATAAATAAATCGAAAAAAAAAAGCAAAGCAAGAGAATGGCCATTGCAGGCAGCAGTACGAACCTCCAAATATGTTTAAAACAACCTGAACCATGTTTCCTTTGGTCAGGTACTCGGCGTCACCCTTTTCTTCACGTATCGCATCTTCGCGAGCGGACAGCATGGCGTGAGTGAAGTTTTCAGTTTTCCCTGAAAGAAAACGGAACCTAGGGTTACGCAGCCATAGCGTAGAGCAGTAACATAGACAAAAAAATAATAAGCAACCGCTACATGCGACCTCCACTACTGTTCCGCTATGATGGGCAAGCTTGCAACCTCAATAAAGCTTGTACGCGTTAATAAAAAAAAAACGTACTGAGAAGAATACGCATGAAATAAATGGTTCTCTACTTCGGAGACACATGTATACTGGACGACGCATACATAATTTTAAGACGCTGAACATACGCTTTTTTTTAAGACGCGAACATACAGCGCGTGTGTTATTGCTAGATTCTAGAATGTTGTGTATATCCTCGTCAGATATTGTGTTCTGTTGCCGCCACCGCCTCTGTCTGATGTATAGGGGCGTGAGAGCGTACTCAAGCGGACAGTTGCTTTTATTCTCACCCCTTCCATCAAATTCGTATTGGTGGAAATAAACGTTATTATTATTATTATTATTATTATTATTATTATTATTATTATTATTATTATTATTATTATTATTATTATTATTATTATTATTATTATTATTATTATTATTATAAATACTGCTGTCGTAAAGTGCCGTCAATGATAGCATGTCAGGTGGCAGTGACGGTAAGGAATTAGACCGTGCCAGAACTGTAAATGGTGAATCTAAACGCTATTACACTTTAATGGGTGATCTTTCGAATAGTTAAAATCGTAGCACTCAAATGACGACAGAAAAGGTGAACGCGGTCGTCGTTCGTATAAATCTGATCTGCTGGTATAGTGCGCCGGCTCGTTTTATTTACGTAACTCGAACATTCGAGCTTCATCTGCATGAGCGCTCATTTTCGCATTGACGGGACATAATTCATTGCCTTTTATAGCTTCCGCGGCAGCTCCCGCAAATGGAGCTACTGTTTCATTTTTTTAGTTATTTTTGTTCTTTCTTTTTTGTCTATGCATTCTCGCAACCTCCTACTGTGCATTGGATAGCGCGTGGCGGAGCACGCAAACTGTTGCGGTCACTGAAGCGCAATCACTCAGCGCCTTTCATCTTCTGCGCCGATGCACACATGGGTCCCACGTTTTACTCCACGACCTTCACGCGTTTACCTGTCACCGCAAAACTTGGGTTGCTAGGAAATGGACGCGTATTTCCTTTTTCTTTTGTAGTTCAACGCATACTGTTCGATGGACGACCGCTTTTTTTTTTTTTGCGAATAAACGTGGTCATACTGCTCTGCCTGAAACACAATTATAATAAAAATCCGGCTGACCCCACGCACTGTGGCAATCGGTATAATGCGAAGCAGCCAGCGAGTAGCTACACACACCGCTACGTTTGCCTTCGACGCAAACAAATCATTCATGTCATGACACGTCGCTCATTATCGCATGCTTGTCGTGTATGCATGTACGTTCAAACTGGTATATATACCATACTTTTGAAACGTATATTCTGGTATATGAGAACACTGCGCTTCTAGCTATCCTGAGCGCCTCTAGCTGCGGCGCACGTGTCGCTGGGGTGATTGCAGCTTCGGGCGTAGCGGCTGGTGGCAATCTTCGCGGCAGCTTGCTTGCGGTTTTGCTCGCCTTTTGCTAACCGAACATGGTTCCGCGATCATTCATCGGTCTCGCGATCCAGCAGCCTGAATTCTTGTACTCTGTGCTTCCCCAACGTTTACATAATTCACTTGGAACGAAGCTTTACCGCTTCTCGAAAGATCATCTGGAGAAGAAGAAACGTGAACGATGGAGTCAAGTTGTTCGTTGCGACAAATTCGATGTTTAAGAGTGAAGCTCTTTAAGCCAGCCGTAAAATGTGCGCGTTTCACGAAAAGCCCTGCGCAGTACACTCTAAAAACTGAAACTCCTGCAGTGAGAGTTATAGAGCTGTGTTACTCCCACAGATCTCATTATACTCTCTCTCAGGGAGGCGCTTTACTCTCTTTTGGCCAGGAGGAGTGAAAAGGCCTTTCACTCCTCCTGGCGAAAGAGAGTAAAGTGCCTGTTTCACTCCCGCATCCCACGAGAGAGTAAAAGGTTGTTTTACTCTCTTGCCATATAAAAGCTTGTTTCAGAGCTTGTTTTAGTCTTGCAACTCTCCAAATATACCGAGCTGTAAAGAAAAGTTCGTGCAGTCTAATATCGTTGGCAGTAGCTCAATCGATGAAGTGACGGCGATAGATTCCTCGTCAACTTATCGCGACGAAAACCGCTGACATGCACAAAGAATCTGCGATCATAAATGTACGCGATTATACTCACACGTACGCACACTCTGAGTCAGGTCCTAGTTATTAACTGACTAGAGGCGGCACGCCGCAGCGTACGCAATAAAATGCTGTGGACAGAAAGCACGAGACAAAAAAGAAAAAGGGGGGGGGATGCTTAGTTTCGCCTTTAAAACGCGACAGCGGTATTCGTACACACGCATGGTCGCGCGCGCGCGCGCGTACACGCACACGCACACGCACGCACGCACGCACGCACGCACACACACACACACACACACACACACACACTATCGCCTTCTCAATCGCTAGCTTGCCTGCGCTTCTCGATGGAGACGTATACATAGTGCCGCAAGGAAAGCCAAAGTGCAAACGCCCTCTCTCTCTTTGCATCTACCTCGACTTTTCGCTCACGACCAGCCAACGCTGCTTTTTCGCTCAGAACCAATGACGCCGACGCCGCCGACACCGGAATTTCTGCGAGACGAGCTCTTTGACGCTATCGCCTTCAAAAAAAAAAAAAAGATATATAAACGCGACTTCCTTCAAGAAGCAGCTAAACGGGAGGGCTGTTACATGAGCCGCCGAGAGAAACACGATAACGCAACCTTACGACGCAGGCACGCAGGCGCGAGCGAGGAAAGACAAAATAAAAAAAAACAGACACACACACACACACACACACACGCGCGCGCACCAGGAGAGGAGGAGCGTGCGTGCTCAAGTCAAAGTCTCGCCAGGCCCCGGAAAGTCTCAAGTTCTAGCGATCGCCACAGAGGGCGAAAAAATCGACCGCGGCGAGTTCCATCGATATGCGCGCAGAGTGGAGCTACTAACTCCTCTTTTAGCGGTCGGCTATCTTAGTTTGCATTTTCCCTGCTAGGGGCGCTAAACCACCCAAATTTTCAACTTTAAGAAATTGTTTTGCGCAAGTGAATGAATCATTCAAACATGTTATTTTGCTTTGGATAGCTAGAGAGTTACTTATGTTTATACTTAATATGTATAGCTGCTTTTTAATTGAAGTGTCAACGTTTTAAGACTTCAGTGATGACTAACTGGACCAAAATCCAATTTGTATCCATCTTTTCCGTGGCCGTTGGCGTTCAAATTGTTCGGCGGCAACGTAAATGCCTATTGTAAGAAACTCTATGGTAAATGCGGAAGCACCTTTCGCTTCAGTTCGCAGACGCCCTTTTATCTTTACAGCAATAGTAGCTGACTCAGTTTACCGGCGAATTTAGGAATGCCGCAGCGATCGAGATCGAGGGGTACGTTTGACGCTTTCATGGAGTCGATCTGTTGATTCCGCACCGCAAACAGGTAAGCCGGAGCGTCAGTTATGCTCTTGTTCAATGGTCCGTCGTCGTTTCTTTGACATTTGTTACATCATTAATGTATTACTATAATGACGAATACATAAACCACATATTGTTCAGTGTTAGCTTTGCATTGCCGTGTAACTTGCACACGCGACACGTCTGGTTTGTGATTTCGGTGTACTGTACCTAAAGGGATTGCGCGTGATTTTTCAATAGGACGCCTAGGCAATTTGAAGTGGTTATGCGTGCAGCGTTTCTAATAATCGAGCACAAGTTTTTTAAAAGAGATTTTATATCCGCGAGGGGCGCGAACAGCGGTGATTATTGAACGTAATGGTAATCGCATTAGGTGAAAGAGAACGTTTAAGTGCTTTGGGGTTCTTCATGAATGATTAGATTGTGTGAAACATTTAGATTATTATCAGCAGTCCTTAAAGTCAAGGGAGCTTAAAGTTAATGCGGTCTCTAGGGGTCTCATACCCCTCCACCGATATTGAGACCTAAGACCCATCTCGCCAGAATGTAGGGGTGTGTGTGTGTGTGTTGGGACTGTCGAGATTGTTCAGAAACTCTTATCATTTTCCTTGGTTTCACGATTACTATAAAATCTAAATTTTTAACGAATTTTGCCTGATGAGTATTTTGTACCTTCCACCCTGTAACGGCAGTGGTTTCGCGAATAATATTTCTTAGGTCACAAGTGTCGAAGCTTCGTTTCGCTGCTTCCATAGATGGTAATTTTCATTGTTTACTTGATTGAAAGTGTGTATTTCATCTGATGTGCTTTTTTCTAAAGCGGATATAGAATTAATGTAATGATGTGTACTTTCAGAATACCAAGATTTCCCCGACTTCTCTCCAGAACTCTCAGCATCAAGGTGTGAGACCAGTAAGTGGGAGCTTTCCAAAAATAAAGCACAATGCCACTGCTCCTGCTTAAATTTATATAGTGATATACAGCATTCTTTTCCAGTGCCCCTCAATATCTCTCCACCAATACAAGAGCCAGCATCCTAGGGGGCACAGGAGCCATTGCCAACAGCACCAACTACACAGAGTAGGTATTGTTCCTCTTATTAAAGCAAGATTAATACAAGATTACATAGTAATTCCAGTAAGTGTGTCTTCATTCTACAAAACAAAAAGGAATTATTCCCACATGTGCCCCAATATATAAATATTGGCACTACAACTGGTTAATGATACAGCTCATTACATTAAGTAGATGCTTTCATTAAATAAATGCACTTTTGTTTTAATGTTTTACTATCTGCCACTGGGTGTGTGCCTACATTTGGCCAGTCATATACGTGGCTGTGTGACAAAAAATACATTTTGCCTGTGTTTATTTTGTTCTCATAACATGCAAAAATACCAAATTAGCCTTTTACACTAGCCTGACCTGGTATTTCAATTTGGGCACAGCTTGCAAATTTTGTAAAGGATGCACACAAAATTCCAGGTAATAATACGTTGCATTAAAATACAAATGTACGTGTTTCTAGTGTACCAAACTTAGCAAACCATTTAACCAAGGTGTAAGTTTTAAAGCCTCTTGCTTAGACTTAACATTAGTGATGTGGCTTTTTGATTTTCCAGGAACCCCAAGAGCCAGGACCAGGACTCGGAAAGTGCTCACTCCACGTGATATGAAGAGGCTTCAGCACTACTGCGATGAGAACTCCCACCTCCATCAAATTGTTGCAAGACTTAAAAAGTCCAAGAAACCAATTGCATCTCATGCGCAGCTTCTTCTTGAAGCAGGCAGGTACCTAAAGAAGGACTTTTTGGAAATTCTAAGAGTGCAAATGCATCTGCAACCACTGAAAAAACATGGGAGACGATGGCTGATGCAACTTAGACAGTTTGCCCTCAGTCTTTACTTTACAAGCCCTGAGGCATATAAATATCTATCAAAGGTACTAAGTAGGGGTGTGCGAATAGTGAAATTTCATCTCGAATCGAATAGTGCCGCACAGTGGCCGAAAATATCGAATAGTATCGAAGCGTGCACTGTCAGTAACGGCAAGAGAAAGGAAAAATCAAGAAAGCTACGGTGTGGTGACAGGTTTCTTACGTGCTTGTTCGGGAGTTTTTTTTTTTTTTCTTCAGGTTTTATGGGCGCGCAACCATGTTGATAGAAGAGCTGCCATTCCAGTTAGCCGTGCCACTCTTAACCTCTTGGGCAACAGAGGGTGGTGGTACGGTAGCTAGTTTTTTTTTCGTATAATTGTACAATACGGCTCATCTGGCAACGGTCACGTTATTGTGCTCCATGGCCATGCTCTGGGCCCAAAAATCTTCAGGCGCCCGTTCACAGCAGCGTTTTGTTTGAGCACCGGAATGATGGGAGTTTCTGAACGAGTGGTGCAGTACGGCAGTGGTGAATGTGCAGCGTGGTCAAATTTTACATGTGAAGCCAATCCTCAAGGGTTTCGCATGCCAAATTCGGGACGTTCTACGGCACTTGCGGCATACGCGACCGAACTATTCAAAAGTCCGTACCTTCGTTTCGGAAGTGAAGTTGAGAAGGGCTTGCCACTTTTCTTGTCTTTCTTTTTTTTTACGTGCTGAAATAACATAACCTCCTCTAAAGTAAACACGCGCTCATTTTCGAACCAGGAAATCGGTGAAAGTTTTAACAAAGGCCTATTGTAACGATGTTAGCGTTAGTTTTAGCCACCCCACCTTCACCAAGTTGCACCAGTGGCCTTTGTCGCGTTTTAGATATTCGTACTGTCGAATTATTCGAAAGTTTGAATACTAGCTATTCGAAAGTCGAATCGAATTATTCGGTTAGTTAGTATTCGACTCGAATTCGAAACTCGAATATTCGCACACCCCTAGTACTGAGCCTTCCCACAGTAATGTCCTGAAGGACGTGGCTGTCGGCCGTAAATATAAAGACAGGAGTTCTGCCTCAGATTCGCGAGTTATTCAAAGGAAAGGCAAAAAGAAATTGGGAAATTCAAGACAGAGCTTGCCTGCCTAATTTTTGACAAAATTTCATTAAAAAGAAATCTGCAGTATGACCCTAAGAAGACATCATACATGGATATGTTGATAATGCCAGAGAAAGAACAAATGGCACAGCGCACACTACAGCAGTTGTGGTCTCTGGATAGCGAAGAAATGGATACAGCCAGTAGCCTTTTTGAGAGGAGAGGGGACAGTTCACGCAGGGCCCCTTTTAATGTCATTGAAAAAGCTAATCATTGAGCTAAAGGCATGTGGCCTCTTCGTCAAAGCATTGATTTGTGACCAGGGTAGCAGCAATTGCGTTATTGCAAGGACACTGGGTGTGAGCCCTGACAGGCCTTCCTTTATTGATGATAAATAGAAGATTTCCTTCATTTTTGGACGTCCCCACCTGTTGAAAACTGTATGAGGAATATCTGAGTAAGCATGATATTCCTGTTGGTGATATTGTTGCTTCCTGGGGGCATATTAAGATTTGTATGAATCAACACATCACCTGAAACTAAAATGCCTACCTAAATTCACTGAGGGCACATCTATGAAAGTGCATTTGGTAACATGAAAGTAAAGTGGGTACTCAGCAACAGTGGCTATCTGGCAATAGAAGCATTCATAGCATTTAATGTTCTCCACCAGAAGCCCCAAGCACAGCTGAGTTTGTTGTGAAAATAGATCACTTGTTTGATTCAGTTAACAATTCCTTGTCTAAAGATCGCTGAGAGAAAAATGAGGTATACAATTAATACTTCTAAAGGGCACATTGAATTCTTGCATTCTTGGATTGCATGGATTAATTCTTGGAAATTCAAAGAGCCTAGGCAACCAAGAACCATTTAGGGCTGGCAGGTCACAATTAAAGTGGTTTGTATGCTGTGGGCAGATCTGCAGGAATCCTATAACTTCAAGTTTTTGCTCGCTCGTCGTCTGAATCAGGATCCCTTGGAGAACTTGTTTGGATCATTCGGCAGCAGCACAGCTGTAACGAGACGCAAACACTTTCAGTTCACTGCCGGTCTCAGGCATATCATTGTCGGGAAGCTCTTCAAGCTTCAGATGGCAGCAACTGCCAAGCAGATAAGGCTGTTCTTCTAACCTGAGCTAAAGAAATAAGACTCGATCAAGAAAGTCCTACTGTGGCCGACACCTTCAGCTCAAACCTTCAGACACCGAAGAACCAGCAGATGTACTGAATCAAACATAGTTTGTTACGTGTCAGGATACCTAGTAACAAAGCCTTTCTAAAAAAGCACCATGCTTACAGTGCAAGGAATCTCCTTGAAAGACAAAAGCCAAGATTGTCTTCACCAAACCAAATCTCCTTGATGTTCAAAGCAGTGGAGATGCAGGACAAGACTCGAGGTAATTTAACAGTGCCCACAGAAGCAGCTTTCAAATTTTGTCAGAAAATTGGAAGAAGCATTCTCTGTTCAAATAGGTGCTGTAGCACACTGAGAGGGGTGTCAGAGAAACTGC